>NW_026858439.1:0-152071 GCF_026571515.1 Ruditapes philippinarum | reverse complement strand
TAAATCAGTTTAAGAATAGTTGTCTCTGAAAGTCGTTTGTTCTTAATGTAAATGCTTTTTTCTACATATGTACTTAAATTTCTTATGACACGCTTACATTCTGTAGTAATTAATTCAACAAATTTTTGCATATTTGGTCGTCTGTAATAATAGGCTGGTACAAATTGCCTTCTCAAATCACTATATAAAACACATTCTAAAACTAAATGATATTCGTCTTCTAATTTATCGCAAAAAGTACATTTCCGTTCATTTACTGGAGTGCTAACAGGTCTAGTCCATCGGCCACTTTCAATAAAAAGTCTATGTGATGATACGCGTAATGGTGATAAACAAACACGGAATTTTTTAACGTTTACCAAATCAAGATATGGTTGAAATCTGTGGTTTAAAATGTATTTATGAAACAAAGCTCTACTTGAGTTATTTAGTCTACCAAACCAGTTTGTAAAAACTGATCCTTTAATCTTTGTTTCACATTATATAAAAACAGTTCAGAGTCTCCAACAGTCTGAAATAACCATACTTCATAAAAACCAAGAGTACATAATAAATCTTTCAATAATGAACACCAATTTATTCTGTTTGGGTTTTCAATAATATCTTGTTTCAACATTAAATACACCTTCTTAATATATTTGTTTTCATCTGTAGTCAACAATTTTATCCAAAATTTTATAATGTTATAATTTCTCATATTTTGCAACGGCATTCTTCCTAATTCACCATAAATAAAGTCGTTTTGTGTGTTTTTCTTTACTCCTAATAGTCTTTTGCAAAATTGCATATGTAAACGTTCTACGGCCTTGCCTTGAATAAAACCCCATACTTCACTTCCATAATTTAAAATAGGTAATATCATTTTATCGAAAAGATCCAATTTATGACTTACAGATATATCTGTGGATTTATATGAATATTTTGAAAATACCCTTTAGTGCTTGCCCAGCAATTGTATTTTGTGCTTCAGAAAAGGAACCACCTGTTGTGAAAACAATACTAAGATAAACAAATTTACTAACAATTTCAACCATATTACCATTATAATAAAAAGTGACATTTGCGGGTAAACGTCCGCCTTTTCTAAACACCATTACTTTTGTTTTGGCAGTATAAACTATGATCATTTTCCATTTCCTACAGTAATCTAGTAATAGATCTAAACCATTTTGTAATTCTAAACTATTATTTGCAAATATAACAATATCATCAGCATACAGTATCAAAAACATTTTAAACATATTAACATCAATACCTTCTAGACCCTTTTTAATAAACATATCTTCTATATCATTTATAAACATGGAAAATAGAAAAGGTGAAAGACATTCACCCTGTCTAACGCCTAAAACACATTCAAAACTATTACTTAACCCATTAAAACACTTAACTCTTGATTTAACACTCGAGTACATCGATTAAAAAATTTTTTAAAATTTTTCCCTTTTTTTCCAAGGGTTGGGTATAAAAATTTTGGGGCCCATAAAATTTTTCTCATTAACAAATCAAAATGTTTTAAACTAAAATCTAAAAAAAGGGGCACAAAAATAAGCTTACAAATTAATAAATGATTAATAAGCCCAATGTAAAACAAAAATTTTAAAACCGTGAAGACGGGAACCTTTTAAAAAATTCCAAAATTAAGGGTCAAGCTGAGAGATTTAAGGGCCGTATATTTTGCATATTAAGGCTTATTTTAAAAGGGGGAACAAAAAGTTTTGGGACTTAAACTTGGATGTTTGCTGCTGCATATAGGGTCGCACATAGTTTTTGGGTTGACCCCAAAAACATGTCAATGTTTGGGTCGTCAGGTTGAAAAACCGGCAAAAAATTTCAAAAAACCTTTAGAGATGGTAATTGGCAACATCTTATGGTGAGTATGCAAAAAATTTTGGGGCCAGAGAATGTAGGGGAAAAATCATTAGCAAAGAAAGAATTTGGGGAAAGGGGGCATAAACTTGAAACAAGTAAGGTAGATTTTAAATTTTTTTCAAAAAAAAATACAAATGGGAAAGACTGGGGCAGGGAAAATTTTTTAAAAATCTGGGTTTCCCCTTGGGGTGTGCCCTTAAATTCAAAAAATTAAAACAAGCTCTGTGTAATTAAAAAAGCGTTTTTAACGTTTTAAATTTAAAATGATCAAGAAACAAAAATTAAAGAAAATGCGAGGGTTTCTTTCAGAAAAGTTAAACCCTTTAATTATGGGGACAAGGTGGGGAAAATGGGTTTTTAAAATTCAGAATAATTAAAAGGGAGTAATTTGGTCAAGGTAAAAGGTCGGATAAAATTGCTCTGTTTTTGCATTTTTTGTTAGTTTTTTTGCTTTTGTTTGTTTTAACAGAATGGCTATGCTTATGTGAAGTGTGTTGGCCAAGAGGGAAGGGGTACGAATGTAAGAAATGCTAAAGGGAAAGACGAAAAAAGTAGGATTGAAGCTTCAAATTTTTATACGGGATGTCGGTGACTATAAACGTACCATATAAATGTTTTGAACTGTGATTATAAGTTGTGGCAATGCGGCTAAAACGGACCGTCATGTTAGCTCCCCTGGTCAGTGGAGAAATGTAAGGTTGCTTGATCACGGCTGCTTTTGGCAATTTTTTGGAGTCACCAGCAACCCCAAAGTTTTGAGGTGGGAAGGAGGATGTTTGTGAAATTGGCCAGGGAATAGCGAGAGCCACTGGCTAAGTGTTGGTTGCAAGAAGTTCCCCAAAGTGAGGAAAGAGAGTTTTGGACACAGATTCTGATAGTGAGGAGAAGAAATTTTCAATGAGAAAGGGAGGAAAAAGGTAACACAGAAGGAGGAGGGGTTTTGGAGGACAGAACCCGAGCTTCAAAGCATTGGGAAAGGAGGTTTTATAGAAAACAATATGAAATAATTAAAACAGGAAACAGCCAAGGGACGAAACAAATTTTATGAATGGTGTGTTAGTGAGGAGGGAGCAAGGGATAGAACAGAGGAACCGGGAGGAGGCGTAAGACAAAAGGGGAGGAGGGACCGGGTCGAGGTCGAGGCTTTGAAAGCTAAATTAAATTTTATAAAGGAATCAATAAATCAATGAGAAAATGCTTGTTATTTTGGGTTTAATACTTTTATAAATGTTTGATTTATAAGTTTATAAATCAACATTTCTAGCTAGGGGGGTAAGATGTGGGGCCCCATGGATGTATACAAAGAAAAATGATAAATTTTGATCAAGTATCTTATACAGTCCGAATCTAGCCCTATCCGAAAATATGGCATGCAAGCTGTCAGTCACAGAAATTATATCATAATTACTTGGTTCTACATTAAAGTACAGGTTTAATTCAATCAATTACCGGTCATTGAAGATACCTGGGGTGTAATTGTACACTGTCAACACTTAGAAATTCTGTTTTATCTGTGTAATTAATATTCATCGCTCTTCGTAAGATTTGCGGGTGTCTTGGTTGAAATTGTTGGAGTTTACGACGTTCCGTTAATTAAATACCCCTTCCGGCAATCGGTAAAACTTATCATGCATCATAAATATTATTTCATACATTGCAGGCTATAAATATATATATTATATATATATTATATTGTATATATATATATTGTTATAATTTATATATATATATATATATATATATATATATATATGTAGGAAGATTTATTTTAGAAACAGCAACATGGTCTTTGAGTAATGTACATGCAAGTTTAATTTAGATTTGGCTCATTAAAATTTTATCGAGGAATGGCGGAACAGCGACCTTCCAGTTTCCAACGATTCCTGCAGAGCTTTCCTGCAATTCCAGCATCGTATGATATAAAAGCTCGAGCGCGCCCTTGATCGACCTCTTGCACGCCTAAAAATTGTTAGGGATACAGACGAAAGTGAAAGTAAGGATGGCGTTCGATGTTTGGATTCACCAGTTGGAAGTTCCATGGTTCAGTTAAGTTGTTTCTTGTTCATTTTTATTTTTTGTTATAGAAGAAGATGCTGACGGACGCTAAAGATGGCCGATGACCTTCATATTTTCTTAGAAGTTTTGATCTCAATTAGGGACTATTTTTTGTGTGTGATGCGGCTGACCAATCAGAATCCAGGGCGTGGATGACGTTTGTTATTGTTTACATTTTGCACGTGTTATATTTTTTTATGAAGATAGAGAAAAGAATGTACATGCAGAAAGGAACGAGTTGGACAAGAAGCCATTTTAGTCAAGAAATCTTTTACAGTTCAGTTGATGTTCATGCTGAAAATTTGATAAAACTTCATAAGCTGTATTAGAAGAGATATTTTTCATCTAAATATATATTAGGGTTTTTGGAATGGAAATCATTCATGAGTTATGCTCATGTCTCAGTCCTTCCTGTAATTTATAAGTCTACTTGAAGAATAATATATTTGATACTGAAAACAAGAAGAGATTTATGCTTGTGTTCCTGCTTAAAGTTGCTTTTAATGTGTGAGCAGTGGTATATAAGTGTCTCACTTATCTCACTCTCATTGTGTATGTCTCTGCATGGCTTTTAGTGTAAGAGCAGTGGTATATGAGCTTATATATCTCATCTCACTCTCTTTTGCATGTGCTTATGTTCGAGCTGTGATATATGAGTATTTTACTCATCACACTCTCATGTCTGTGCAGTTTAGATGAGTTATGCTTATCTATGTGCTTATATATATTTTATCCAGTATACTGATGACCTAGATCTTGACCAAAGTTTATGAAGCTGATGTTTATAAGAATTCTGGAAACAAAGTGATCCCTCGAAAGCATTAATCACAACAAAATAACAGAAGAATTGCAGACTCGGTTTGATTGTGTCTGTACATGAGGGATAATGAATAAGTGCAACATCCCTCACGCCCCCTAGCACCGGCTTGAGCGGTACTCAATTCTCAACACTTTATAGTGTTGGTATCAATGATCCCGAAGGACCAGAAAATATAACAACACTGAAGTGAAGTACGGGGCAACTTTTTACGGCTGCCACACAGCACTTGACACCTGCTGTTGTGAAGTACAAAATTCTGGAAACAAAGTGATCCCTCGAAAGCATTAATCACAACAAAATAACAGAAGAATTGCAGACTCGGTTTGATTGAGTCTGTACATGAGGGATAATGAATAAGTGCAACATCCCTCACGCCCCCTAGCACCGGCTTGAGCGGTACTCAATTCTCAACACTTTATAGTGTTGGTATCAATAAGAAGTCACAGATTACAGACACAGATATAAACGATTTATGAAATTTATATGTACACATTTTTTTTTGAAGATATTTTTCAATTATATTGTTGAAACTTAACATGATATGGCTTTTACTTCATCCCTCATGTCTCTCATTTATCATATTTAGGTTATTTAGGGTATTGGGGTCTGGCTCCTTAAGCTTGATTGCTTAAGACGCCTTGCATGGACTAGGATTCGAACCATATTTGAATTTATTTCTTAGTGCCGGCCCCACTGGACCCTGACAATACATATACATGTATTTAGATACACAGTTGTTTACAATAGTAGGATAATTTGTAATTTTTAATGTTGACGTAAAATACTTTTAGCTGCAAAACTAATATGAATTTCGCAGTACTGATATATTCTAAACTGTTAACTGAAATAAACAATGTACATGGCCATTATATCAACCCGCGTAAATTAAAAAAAAAATGGAATCTTAGTTTGTTAAATTTTGTACGCTTTTTTTAATAGAAACTCTGACCGAATCTATGAAGAAAGGATTACCTTTGATTATTTTGTTTGACCCATGTTTGAAAATTTCTGCATATATCTAGTAACTAAGGTTAGTCTTAGTCAATCTTTTAATACACTTGAACATATTTTCTGATTACTGACTAAATTGTCATAAATATTATTATAATTGTGAAGGTTATGAGGCAATTAACAACTGTCATGTATTTTCAGTATTCAAAGTAGTTAAATTATAAAAACTAAATATCAATAAAAACAAAAATGTTACGTTAAATTTAATGGAGAAGTGGTCCAGCAAAATACAGATAGACGTTTGGAGACTGGATAGTGACAAGATAGCGTGATAGGTCAATGGGTATTACTACAAATCGGCTTATCAAGACAACTTAGTTATTTGCTAATTTAATTTTGATATACATACTTTTTATATTATCCCTTCTTCAGATTTTCTTTATTTAGAACATCGAGTGGGAGAAAATCAGATCTATTTTGGTAATCGAAACAGTTTAAATGTATGTATTTTTAATGCGATTGTTTTCTGAAAACATACGCGTTCATGCTAAATTTTTAAAATTGAAGTTATTCACTTTAGGAAAAAATAGAAACAACAAAAACAACGTATAATGTTTTATACAAGAAGCACTCGCACCAAAAATCTGTTGAGTTATGCAATATCAGAACAACCGTATAATAATTTTAGACATACATATCAAACAAGGTCTTATTTAAAGTCTCAGATTTCAAAATCTCTGCTTAATTGGATATCAGTACGATTAATTGAATTTTTTTTTGGCCTTCAATTTAAAAAATCCCTTTTTTATTGTTGGGGACACTGATAGATGGGTCCCCTTTAAAAGATTAATAAACCCAAATCCATAATCTTTTAATTTTCAATTTAATCTTCGGGACATTTTTGATTTTTCATCCGGTTTAGTTAGCGTAAAACACTAACAAAGTTCGCCCTTTCCGTTAAACCCATTTGTGTTTTTTGTGACGAATTTTTTTACTTTTAAATTTTAACAATCAGGGCCCCTTTTTGGGCCATTTCCCGTAAAAACTCCCATATTATTGACACCACAAATCAAAATAGAAATTAATCCCAGACTTTAATAATAAAAGGCCCCTTAAAATCCCGTTTACAAAAAAAATTGATATGAAAAAAATCTTTAAAACCTTTAAAGCATTTTATTAAAAAACCCAAGAATTTTTATATTGTATGTTCATGTTACAGCCAATAAGGTAAACGTTACATTTGCAGATTTCTATGTTCAAACCAAAAGTGAAAAAAAATTTCTCTATTAGAATGATATTATGATTAAAATCGGTGACTTATTCCAATTTTCAATATTAGTTCCGTAATGGTCCTATAATATATCTATGAAATACATTAGTATAGCTTTTGGTTTTATCTATCTAACAGAACTCTCAATAGTTTTCATTATCTTAAAATAACGTTTTTTTTAGCTAGGATTCATATTACTGTTGCTATGAAGAGGATCATTACTTATTTCAAAACAAAGCTTTGTATATGCTATCAAAAGTTTCACTGTGCCAGCGGACATACAAGCCAAAAACAATTTTGTTTGACCTATGTTTGCGCCTTTTTAGAATTAAAGATACGACTAGGGGATTTGTCTTATTGTTCTTTTTCAAAAATGCAATTCACTTGCACCCTTGGTTCCATTATTTGACCAGTCAAATACACACTTTAAATCTCCGTATCTAAGAAACTTATTTATTTATTTTCTTTATTTAATGAAATAATTGGAAGACGTTTGAAAGTTCGAGAGTAATTGATATAAAGTTTTATGAAACAGTTTAGGTTGAAAAAAATGTAAAACTTGTAATTTGACATTCTTAACTGTGATATTGTTTTGAAACTTAAGTTAAAGAAAACAAACTAAATTTATATTTAAGTGTCCCAATAGGATAGTTCGATTGGAAATATTGTATGTCGTTGCTTTAAAATTTATACATTTATAAAGGACACTTTTCAACCTTATTATTCTAAGAAATTGCTTAGTTTAATGTTTGCTATTACTATTCATACTGACCTTTGCATTTGACTTTTTTATTTGAAACAGTCAAATATAAACACTGAAATTAAAAAAATTTTTAATAAATTTTTCTGCAAATTTAAATTTATTTACGGAATGTAAAAAATTTCTTTTTCCCCAAATACTTCTTTTTGGGGTTCTTTTAAAAAAATGATGTTTTTGGAAAATTGACAATTTTTTTTAATAGTTATCCTATTAAAAAGTGCTTAAGCAATTTTTAAAAAAACATTTAATATAATTGTTATTTGGGTAAATTTAGAAATAAGGGGAAATTTTTGTTTAAAAATGTAAACAATTAAACAAATTGAATTTTTTTTTGTTTTTTTTTTTTCCCTTTAAAATTTTGTCTCATAAATCTATTTCTTTTAAATTTTTTTTTGTCAACGCTTCATCAGGAAGACGGAATTTCGATTTCATTGCATGTTCTTGAAGAACCAAAAGTAATCCAATCGGATCTTTACATCGTGTACAACTAAAAATGTCTTTAAAATAGTCTATTTATGTGTGGGAACCAATCAGTTGGCGGGGATTCATTTTATTTACACTGTCTCGTTTATAGGAACATGGTGGGGCTAAGAGCGAGGTTTGGTGCACCATTAACCGGTTTAAACTCCCCAGCAGTCATTATTATGTTGCTGACCGTTCCAAGGCGGCGCCCCTCTGTGTTCCTCAGATGTATGTCTATGTTGTTTCATACTGTTTGGTGACACTTTTGCTTGTGTCACTTGTTGTTTTCTCGTCTACGGTAAGTATCTTAAACCCCATTGCCCCTAGTTGATATTTCTTTGATTAACCCCCCTTCCCGCGGTCTCCTGTCCCCTTCCCCTTTGTGGGCCTGTTATTCTTTTCTTTGAATTCCTAATCATTTACAAATTATTTATCATTTAATGATTAACCTGTCCGTGCTCTGTCTTTGCCCTGTCCTGTTTTTGTTTGGGGTCCGCCTGGTCTCCTTGCCATTGGTTCTTGTTGCTGGGTCATATGGGGGTTGCGTTCATTGAACGCCGCCATTCCTTGTTGATCTTGTTTATCATATTCTAAAATTTAATTATATACATAATAAAAACCAATTATGTATGAGGAGAAAAGCATTTTAAACTATAGCAAAAATCTTAAAGTAATATATCAAATAAAAAATATGTATAAGTGCCTTTCAAAATAATGATTTACTTTTCTTATTTGTTATGTTTTAAACATAATTATTCCGGTAACTAAAATGTAGGGAAGATATCATTGGCTTTGTAATATTTTATACTAGTATTTTGGTTATTTTGTACTATAAATAAAGCACATAATTATGTTTTTACTATAACAATTGTTCCTCGCAATCAAAATGTTATGCAGAAATGTAAAAGTGAAAATGCAGTCTGGACAGCGATAGTTGCGTTCCGTGAAAGTCGTTCCCCATTAATTTTTCATTAGCTCAAACACATTGTCTACTTTCATGCCAAGAATGTCTTAAGAAAGCCGACGTAAGTCGCATTTATACAAACCATTGTATCAGAGCTTATATTTCAACCAAACTATATGAAAACGTTTTAGTAGTAGAGCAATTATGTCAGTAAAAGTTCACAAACATGAAAATAGTCTAACCTCTATGTGAAGCCTGCTTAATACAAAAGAAAAACCATAAGTAATGCCCTAGCAGTCACAGGTCACACAAGTAAAGACACAAGTTCAAAAATGTAAAAGAACTTCGTCTGAAGATAGACAAATGCCCGTATGTCTAATGCCAGGTAGATTTCTCCCACCAACTGGAACAGTTTCAAACAGCGAGGATGTCAATATTGTTGAATACAACCCTTCGGTGCAGTGCATATGTTTACAGGTAACATACCAAAAATTCCAGAACTGTATACATGCATCCAAAATAAATTCACAACATGTTGACGCGGCGTTAATTAGGGTTATTTTCGAAAAGAAGTAACTTGGCCTAGTTATCCGCTTCACTTCTGAAGTTTTTATTTTTCAGGAAATGGTTGTTAACTTTGTTTTCATATAAAAGATGCTCCTGTGTAATAATCTAATACACGTTATAAAATGAATAAACGTTTTCAAAATTTGTTTTTCTCCAAAACATTTTTGCAATCTTTTTCAGCCGACAGGAACAGCCATTAAATTTCGTTTTTTGTTAAATTCAAAGACTGAAACTGTTTCCATTCAAAACGTTAAATAGGACATAATAAAAAAATTGGACACTTGCAAGAAATTGCTTTACATTGTAAAAAAATCTGGAAACAAAGTGATCCCTCGGAAGCATTAATCACAACAAAATTACAAGATAATTTTAGACTCGGTTTCATTGAGTCTGTTAATGAGGGATAATGAATATGTGCAACATCCCTCACGCCCGCTAGCACCGGCTTGAGCGGTACTCAATTCTCAACACTTAATAGTGCTGGCATCAATGATCCCGAAGGACCAGGAAAATATAACAACACTGAAGTGAGTAAGTTGTAAGTTGCATGAAATGTAGTTCATTTCGATAAAAGCTGTAATGTCTAAATGTTAATTGTTTTCCACCTAGTCATTTGTGTCTGCTTATTGGACCAATTTAAAAAAAAATGTTGTGAAAAGTTATATGGAAAGTAGCTAATTTTTAATATTGCTTATCGATCTTGGATTGTCGATGAGATAAATGTAGACATACATTTTGTGCTTACGGTTTGATATTTGGAACATATTTTACAATAGTGTTCGTGTATCAGCATTTTATTTTTATTTCTCTACTATATTTTCCTCGTATATAAAATATGATAAACAAGATCGACAAGGAAAGGCGGCCTTCAATGAACGCAGCCCCCACCCGACCCAGCAACAAGCGCCAGCGGCAAGGAGCCCAGGAGGACCCCAAAGAAAAACAGGACAGGGCACAAGGCAGAGTACGGGCAGGCAAACCACTACATCAGAATACATAATAAGTAACTTATAAGGGAAATAAAACAAAACAAATAAATGATTTAATATAAGGCCCACAACGTCAAAAGGCACAGGGGAAGGGGACATGAGACACGGGGAAGGGGGGGGGAAATAAAATAAATATAAACCAGGGACAAGGGAAGATACTTACCGTAGACGAGAAACAACAAGAAACACGAGCAAAAGTGTCACCAAAACAGTATAAAACAACATAGACATACATCTGAGGAACACAGAGGGGCGCCGCCTTGGAACGGTCAGCAGCATAATAATGACTACTGGGGAGTTTAAACCGGTTAATGGTGCACCAAACCTCGCTCTTAGCCCCACCATGTTTCCTATAAACGAGACAGTGTAAATAAAATGAATCCCCGCCAAGTGAAATTCTAACAGTTGTTATGGTTACAAAAGGTTAAATAAGTAAAACACCAAAAAATGATCATGTAGAAACATATAAAAGTAAACCCAATGACCATAACAAAAGTACTCGATGTCTTAAAGGAAGACAGAGCAACAAGAAAATCACCTACAAGGGCCCGACGAAGCAAGACAGAAGACAAAACATTAAGGCAATTCAGTCCCAAAGGGCTTTAAGAACTGTCCATCATATAGTCTCCCACTTGGTCCGTCAGATGTAATCAAAAGAGGAAAGCGTAGTGTCCAACTGTAAATGGGTTGAACACTAAGCATGCGGTATGTCTTAAAATAGTAGGTCATAACCCCTTTTAATAAAACGTTTTATAATTTTAGTCAACACAACAGAAAAATTACAATGACCCAAGATCTTACGAAGTTTGTAAACCACATCACCGTAAAAATCAGGCTGGCTAATCCCTTGTCGCAGAAGTGTTTTTAGATCACTATTGAATTTTAAAATTAAATCAAAGTTACGATTGTAAAATTTTGTAAAATATTTACGTAATTTATAATAGCGGTAGCCCTATTTTAGAAGCTTACCGGTAATGAAAATATTTCGCTCGTTAAAATCCTTTACGTTGCTACAAGCTCTAGCAAATCTAATTAACTGAGATATATAAACCCCGTAAGATGTTGCGTGCGGTACGTCTCCATCCAAATGAGGATAATTTACTATACTAAAATCAAAGTCATCTCTTTTATCATAAATTTTCGTGTGATCGAATTGTTTTTGATAGTGATATGAAGATCCAAAAATGATGTAGTTAAATTTCAAGAATTCGTTTTATTAAGTTGTAGCTCCGTAGGATAAATATTAGACACCATTTGATCAAAAAAAAAGAATTATCTAAATTAAAAATGTCATCAAGATATCTGGAAGTGTTATTAAATGCTGATATAACATCTTGTTGTGTATTTTCAGAGAGACTTAACATAAAATCTCTTTCATAGCAATACAAAAACAAATTGGCGACCAGGGGTGCACAATTAGTACCCATAGGAATTCCTATGATTTGCTTGAATAGGGTATTACCAACCTGACATAAATATTGTCTAAAAGAAAAGAGAGTGCTCTACAAACTTCGTCACAGGTCCACATAGTATATTGTTTAACAATACAGTTTGTAAAGAAGGCTTTTTGAGAGTTACATGCAAGAAATGTAACTTTTTTTCCCGTGCAAAGGTTTTCTGAATAAGGGAAATTAGTTTATCATTAATCAAATTATGTGGCAGTGTAGTATAAAGGGTAGAAAAATCGTATGTACTGACAGTTTTGAAGCCCGATAGTTCTTAATTTTTAATTTATCCAGAATTTCACCGGAATTCTTAATGGACCAAAATAGATGTTTGCCTGTATTTTCGTATACTTTATCACAGTATCTAATTACATGTGTTTTAATGGCAGTCAAACAAGACGTCAATAAAATAGAAAGTTTAGTTGTTGTGCTAGATGTAGAATTAGCAATGAATCTGGCTTTGTAAGGTTTTTTATGTAATTTATGAATCCAATACATAATAGGAAGTTTTAGTTCTTTTTCATCGATTCGGACTTTTAGACTGGAAATATTAGTAACATGATTGTTAACAATGTCTTTTTCAGAAGCAGTAGTTTTAGAATACGCATTAGTGCTATTAAGTTCTTTATGTAAAACGTTGATGTAATGGATACGTCATACAATTATGATATTATTAGCCGCCTTGTCCGCTGGTACCAAAACAAATTTTGAGTGAAAAGCTAGAATATCCTTTTTCAGATGTCTTAAAGTAAGTCTCGGTTTAGGTGGAAGAAGATGTTTCATTTCCACGATAAAAGTTAATACGTGAATCAATAATTTTGGAAAATGTTACGTTTCCAAGTAGCTAGAGCATTAATATCAGCATTTTCACGGCGACACCATTTACTTGAAAAATCCTCAATTGTTTCAGCAATCTGACAACGACAAGCATAAAATCAATTTCTGAGGGAATTCTGTATTTAGGTCCTTTTAAGAATAAATTACGAATTCTTTTGTCTGCAATAATATCAAAATTACCAGTGATAATATGGCCAAAATCTGAATTACAGAAATTAGAAGTATTGCAGTCTCAAGTAGTTGGAAGTATTAGACTGAATTGTCTAAGTCAGAGACCACTTTGTTGTAATAAATATGATATTTCTAACAGGTTTCTTATATTTTATAGCCAAATAATAGGTATCTTCAGAGTTTTGAAGTATAAAGGAACTGAATCATGACACGTTTAATCACGAAATAATACTGGGTAAATCGATATTGAAGTCGATTACCTTTTATTAAGGAAGGTAACTTTTAGGAAATGCCTGTCGTGGTCAGAAGTGTTGTCGATTGGGAAGGTCTTAAGACGTGCTGAGTTATAACTTTGAATAAGATAAGCTGCTGTATTTAAAGGATTGTTTGAATTTAAAACTATATTATCCTGCCTCTGCGTTCT
Source organism: Ruditapes philippinarum (assembly GCF_026571515.1). NCBI lineage: Eukaryota > Metazoa > Mollusca > Bivalvia > Venerida > Veneridae > Ruditapes > Ruditapes philippinarum. Next base: position 138,544 of record NW_026858439.1, on the reverse strand, counting down.
AAAGATTTTTCAGAGATGATAATGAAAGAGAAGTAAGACGTGATAACATTGCATGCTTACCAGAATTTTTTAAGGGATTTATTTAAGTCGGTGACAGACAGGGTAATTTTAGATTTACGTTTGATGTTGCCATTTTTACGTATTCCGTGAGATCGGGATTTACGTTTACGAATATTCAGAATAGAAAATTATCAATGTTAGGATCTTTAGAGATGTTACCTTGTTGAAAAATATTGTCATTTAGGCCAAGTGGGAAAGGCGTTAGTAAGTTTTTAATCCATTTTAATTCTGCCAAGTGTCTAACTTTTACTTTAAAACTAGCCGAAGTATCAGAATCATAAATAATATTGTTCTACTGGTTGAATTGAAACATTTTTGAATGAATGACCATCTTTACGAAAATGTTGATATAGAAAAGTTGTAAATTTTGAGCGATTTCTCATTTTATAAAAAATGTTCACGGAAATCTAATTTTTTAAGAGAACGCCCTGTCTGACCAACATACTGTATGCCACACCCAGGGGTTTTTTCAAGTCAAAACATAAACAAAATGAGTAGCCTTTCAGCCAATATCTGTATTTAGAATTACATTAAATGTAAGATGAGAGAAAATATTGCTTAAACAATTTCATTGTTAATTTTAAATATAAACGGTTGATAAATGGTAAATTCGAAACAATCCTCATGGCCAAAACGGTAACAATTGAAAACAGCTGTAGGCTAGGTTTTATCTAACCTGTTCATGTACGGTAGTGGTCAATGCAAGTCACTACTTGTTATCGGCCTAATAAGCACTATAAGGCATTTACACATAAAAGTGGTGATATTTTAATTGGGAAACACCTGCAGATATATACTCGTACGTGTGGCGGTTTTCGTGAAACAGACAATGTAACAACACAAATGCAATTAGGTTCCATGCTAAGACAAAAATTTTTAAGATGTAAAATTAAATGTTAACATACTATTGTGTTCAATGCTTACGAAAAATTTCGTTACGAGCCAGGCGTAACGAGAAAGAAAAGCCAGCAACAAACTTGTAACAATAACAAATTTATTACAGAAAAATTATTAAAGTAAAAATAAAATAACAAATTATCTTTACAAATACCTGAAGTCCAAATAAAAATTACAAATGTCTAGTCTGATCCTGGAATGATCCTTTTTCAATAGCACAGTTAAATCCAAGTTAAATCCAAGAACACTATAGAATAAATTCCCACAATAAAAATCCACAAGAATAATTAATAATCCAAGCTCCAATAAATCACTTAATTTTTCCAAGTTGAAATAATACTCCAAATATATTGATGACTTAAAAGATCACTGATGACTAAAAAGGTAACTGATGACTTAAAGATAAGATTAATGAAAAATGTCTCCTTATATATATTAACTAAGAAGTTTCCAGAAAGGTCTATTATGTTCTCAAGTAATCATAATCTAGCAACTTCAACAATAAAGATCATTCCAGAAGTTTCTATCTAAATATAATGCATGAGTTTCTACAACAGTTAAGAACCTTCTAGTACATACATGTAGTTTATGTTCTAAAAATAGAACAATGATAATATTGGAAATACCAACTGGTCAGATATAAATTATATACATGTAATATGTTGCATACATAACACTTCCCCTCTTCAAGAAAAAGAAATATGAATGAAAATGAATATTTCTTTTACATAAATTCAAACAATGTAACTTACAAATAACACAGGGGAAATGTAAAACAATTTTATACATTCATATATATGTGTATTACAAACAATAGCAAACAACAACAAAAAATAACCAATCATATCACATAAATGCTATTACAAACAATAGCAAACAACAACAAAAAAAAATAATCAATCATATCATATAAATGTTAAATTTAAAATACTGCAAATAACAGTTTTAGACACGTGAAAGTGCATCAGGGATCAAATTATCTTTCCCTTTAATGTGTCTAATGTCAAAAAATAGATAAATACAGAGTCCCTAAAGAAAGCCCAACACGGCAAAATTGAAAATGTTGCAGGCTCGGTTTGATTGAGCCTGTTCATGGACGGTACTGAAAAGTGCAAGTTTACCCGTCCCACGCCCCCTAGCACCGGCTTAAGCAGAATTCAACATTTAAACATGAAATGGTAAATTTGGAATTTAGAACATCCGCAGATGTGTTCATACGGCGGTTATCATGGAACCTTCAATGTGACACTTCCGTGCCATTCCAAGAAAAGCGGCGTATGGTCCCCAAGTAATAAAAAGCGTGTGCCCCTAAACGAGAAAAAAATGGGCGGAACTAAATAAAATAGAATTTTGAAAGGGGATCAGAGACTATATTCTTGCAAAAATAAGCTCCACCTCAACAACCTTTGATTTTTGTTTTTAAAGTTTATGCAAGAAAGTGAGGGGGTTGTGATCACTAAAGACAACAACAGGCAACTTTGAAGAAGTTAGATAAACTTCAAAATGCTGAATAACAAGAATAAGAGCAAGGCACTCTTTCTCTATAGTAAGTAAATTTTTCTGATGTTCTTAAACTTTTTAGAAAAGTAACAAACAGGATGGTCAACACCATTGTTGTCTTCTTGGATCAATACACTTCCAGCACCTATGTCACTAGCATCTACAGCTAACTTAAAGTTTTTATTAAAATCTGGTGCCAAGAGAACTGGTGCACTCTTAAGTATGGCTTTAAAGGCTGTCAAATGCCAAATGAATTTGTTTCTTTTCTTTAGCAAATTTGTCAATGGTTCTGCAATAACCGAAAAATTATTACAAAATTTACGATAATACCTGCCATACCCAAGAAATCGCATCAGTTGTCTTTTACAAGTTGGGCACAGGAAATTCAGAGATAGTTTGACCTTTTAGCTTATCTATTGGTTTAACTTTACCCTGTCCCCACCTACATGTCCTAAAAATGTTAAAATTGCATGACAAAATTCACTTTTTGCAAGGTTAATGTCAATTTAGCATCAACTAAGTCGGTCGAAAAGAATGCTCGTATAGTTTTGAGATGTTCCTCCCATTCATCAGAATATAGATGATTGCGTCATTCAATGTATGCGTCACATCGTGTAGACCAGATATTACCATGTTTATTAGCCTCTGAAAAGTTGCTGGTGAGTTTTTCATACCAAATGGCATAAACTTTATATTGATACAACCGTCTGGTGTTACAAAAGGCTGATATTTCTTAGCTCTAATCAAAGTAAGTGGAAACTTGCCAGAATCCTTTTAGAAGATCAAACTTTGTTACATACTTTGCTTTTCCAATTTTGTCAATACAGTCATCAATTCTTGGTATAGGAAATGAATCAGTTTTTGTTACAGAGTTCACTTTACGATAATCTGTACACATTCTATATGTTCCATTTGATTTCGGTACAAGAATACATGGAGAGCTGTAATTGCTTTGACTTGGTTCAATAAAGTCATTATCCAATAAATACTGAACTTCTTTGTCTTAGGTTACTTTTGTTTTACAGGATTTGTTCTATATGGATGCTGTTTTATTGGTTCAGAGTTTTCAAGAATGACGTCATGATGTATTTTGTCAGTTCGTGTGGGAATATCAGGAAATAAGTGTTCATTATTCATAAATAAGCTGTTTCAGTTCATCTCGTTTCGACGGTTCTAAGTGAGCAAGTTTTTCATCCAGATTTTTCATAATATCAGAGTTTTCAAGCTTTGCTGAACCAGGATCAGACTTTTCAAAATTTTCATAACTATTAGATTCAACTGAGCATTGATTTTGTGGAACAGAGTTTACAACAGATATAGGTTTATTAATTGAGCTATCTCTGTCAAAATATTCTTTTAAACATATTTATGTGACACATTTGTTTTTGCTTTCGCCTCCCAGGAGTATTAATAATATAATTAAGGTCACTGATTTTCTTTGCAATAGTATAAGGACCAAAGTATCTTGCCTGTAATGGTTTTCCAGGTATAGGTAAAAGAGCAAGTACTCTATCACCAGGGTTAAAACTTCTTTCCAGAGCATTCTCATCATACCTTGATTTCATTTTACTTTGTGTTGATTTTAAATTAAGCCTAGCTAACTCACATGCATTAGTCAACCTATTTCGAAAATCTGATACATATTGAAGCAAATTTAAAGATATGTCATCTTCAGACAGGAATTTCTCTTTTTAGAAGTTTTAAGGGTCCTCGGACAGTGTGACCAAATACTAATTCAAAAGGGCTGAAGCCAAGAGATTCCTGAACAGATTCTCTTACAGCAAATAACAATAAATGGATGCCTTCATCCCAGTCTTTTTCAGTGTCAAAACAATATGACCTAATCATATTTTCAGAGTCTGGTGAAATCTTTCTAATGCACCTTGACTTTCAGGGTGATAGGCTGAAGACCTATATTGAGTAATTCCTAACTCGTGCATGACCTGCTGGGAAAATACCAGACATAAAGTTTGACCCTTGATCAGACTGTACTGATTTAGGTAAACCAACAAAAGTGAAAAATTTCACAAGAGCCTTAATAATAGTTTTTGGCTTTAATATTCCTTAAAGGAATAGCTTCAGGGAAGCGCGTAGAAAGCACACATTATAGTTAATAAGTACTGAGAACCTGATTTAGTTTTTGGTAATGGACCTACACAGTCAATAATAACTCTACTAAAAGGTTCATCAAATGCAGGAATAGGCTGTAAATGAGCTTAGCCAGCCTGGTTTTTATGGCGATGTGGTTTACAAACTTCGTAAGATTTTGGGTCATGGTAATTTTTCTGCCTGTTTTTAGCTAATAAAATTATTAAACTTTTATTAAAAAAGGTTAATGACCCTACAAATTTTAAAAGACATACTGGGATGTTTAGTGTTCCAAAACCCCTTTTAACAGTTGGGACACTACGCTTTCCTCTTTTGATTGCATTCTGACGGAAACCAAATGTGGGAGACTCTATGAGGATAGTTTCGTAAGCCCTTTGGGACTGAATTGTCTTAAATGTTCGTCTTCTGCATTGCTTCGTCGGGGCCCCTTGTAGGTGATTTTCTTGTTGCTTGCTGTCTTCCTTTTAGGGACAATTGAGTACTTTCGTTAGGTCATTGGGTTTACTTTATAATGTTTCTACATGATCATTTTAGTGTTTTATTTATTTAAACCTTTTGTAACCATGACCAACTGTTAAATTTCACTTGGCGGGGATTCAATTTTATTTTAACACTGTCTAGTTTTATAAGGAACATGGTGGGGCCTAAGAGGCGAGGTTTGGTGCACCATTAACCGGTTTAAACTCCCCAGTAGTCATTATTATGCTGCTGACCGTTCCAAGGCGGCGCCCCACTGTGTTCCTCAGATGTATGTCTATGTTGTTTCATACTGTTTTGGTGACACTTTTGCTCGTGTCCCTTGTTGTTTTTCTCGTCTACGGTAAGTATCTTCCCCATTGCCTCTAGTTTTTATTTCTTTGATTAACCCCCCCCCCCCCTTCCCCGGTCTCCTGTCCCCTTCCCCTTTGTGGGCCTATTATTATTTTCTTTGAATTCCTAATCAGTTACAAAAATTATTTATCATTTAATGATTAACGTGTCGTTGCCCTGTCATTTTTATGTTTGGGGTCCGCCTGGCTCCTTGCCATTGGTTCTTGTTGCTGGGTCATATGGGGGTTGCGTTCATTGAACGCCGCCTTTCCTTGTTGATCTTGTTTTTTCATATTTTAGGTATTGTCTGGTTAGGTTTTCCAACCATCTGACAAGTATGACAAGATTTACAGTACCTAGATACATCTGCTTTAAGGCCAGGCCAAATAAAAATGACTGAGAATTTATGGTAGGTTTTATTAACACCTAAATGACCTGCCATGGGTGTTTCATGAGCCAAGCTTAATATTTCCTGGCGATATGATTTAGGGACCACAATTTGGTGATTAACTGTCCACACCTCTTCAGCAGGGACATCGGCGGTCGCCATTTTCTCATTAAAATCCCATTCTTTTCATAATAACAAACAGGGACTTGTAAAGCTTCATCTTCACTAAAAGCTTTTGAAAAAAGGACTGAAATCTCAGGATCATTTTGTTGTTCCTGGATAAGCTGTGACCTTGACAGCGTATCATGACCTTGATCTTTAGATCTTCGTGTAGAAAAATCAATATTTGAAAAATCTGTCTGAGTTTCAGGCAGAGTAGGAGTAAAGAGAAAAATTCTTTTCATTATCAAAAAGACTGACCTATAAAAGTATCAGCTAAGTCAATATCTGAACAATAATTATCTTCTTGAATGGCCTTCTTACCCATAGCTCGAGTAACTGCACATGAAGGGTAAAGGTCAGGAATTTCCTGCTCAATGGGGTCAGGTATCTGATCCACACAAGGAGTGTCAGTTACAAGTGGATTAACCACTACCTTATCTCCAGCTAAGTCATTACCTAGCAATAAATGAACACCTTTAAAGGGTAAGAAAGATCTTATACCTACAGCCACCGGCCCAGTTACCAAATCTGAGGACAAATAAATATTATGGAGAGGGACATTAGAAAAAACCCCACCCCTACACCCCGTGGACAATAATCCCGAAAAAGTCTTCTCAGAAAAAAAGGCCAAATGCTTTTCTGCTAAATAAGAGAATTTAGAAGGGTTTCCCGTTTCTTAAAAAATTTTAAAAAGGGGAGGTGGGGCAAGTATCACCCATAATGACACGGAACCGTGAAAAGGGGAAAGGTTTAAAATCTCCATTATTTGAATCAACTTGGGTTCTTTGACCTTTAAAAATTTCATTTTTTAAACAATAAGAAAGGGTTCAGGGCCCTTTTAATGGGAAGACTTTTGGGTTTGGCCTCATTTTCCCTTTTGTTGCCCCCTTTTTTGGTAAACAAAACAGAAAAAAGATGTCCCGTTTTCTTTCAATAAAATTTCATGTAGGACGAGATAAAGGGTTAAAGACCTTTATGGGTTATCAGATGACTTTGGGTTTGGGGGGTAGACGAATTTGATGAAACCAAAAAATTACCAGAACTGAACTTTTGGAGGGGTTCCCCTTTTTTTTTAAAAAAGAGACCCTTTTTTGGGGAAAAAATAATCACAGCAGACGGGCAAACTTCTTCCCAAAATTTCTAAAACCCGTTTTTCCCTCTAAAAAAGATTTTAAAATCGAGTAAAAAACGGTTTAAAAATTTCAAAATAAAATGAGCTGTCTGAGCTTTTCATTTATTTTTATTAATTTTTTTAGATAGAAAACCACCGATCAAAAAAAAGTTCTTTTTTTTTTGCAAATTCACATGGGTTTGACCAACTTTTTTTAGAATTTTTAAATTTTTCCCGAAGGGCCCCTGGTCTAACTCATAACCTTTTAGAATTAAAAATTTTTTTACATTTTCATAATTTTGGGCTTTGTTTTGACAGTTTAAATTGTGTTTTAAAATTTCACGGGGCTTTCCAAAAGGCCTCTGTAAAAGTAATGTCCAGTGCTCTATTGGCCATTTTAAATTTTCAGCAACCTTTTCAAAAATGAAGAAAATACTTATCAACTTCTTTTTCTTGGAAAGGTGGAACAAGCCTAATATTTTTAGTGACATCAAATTTTGAATTTATTCTATGTTCAAACTGATTTTGTTCTCTCTTTGATTTTCTAATTCTCTCATTCTTAACTGAAATTCTCTCTCTTCTCTTTCTTTTTCTAATTTTCTCTCTTCTCTTTCTTTTTCAAACTGGCCTTTCCCTTTCTTTTTCTTCCCTTTCTTTTTTCCCTTTCTTTTTCAAACTGCATTTTTTCTAGTTCAAATTTAAAATTGTAATTCAAGCTCTTTTATCTTTATTTCAGAAATTTCAGAGTGCTTTTCAACAAAATCTGAGAAAGTGCAATCTTCTCCAAAAATATCTTCATCCACAAAATAAATGAATCAGAAGATTTTTAATTTTTGTTTTTGCCGGCTTTTTTAAATTTTTTTCAAAATCCCAGGGAAATCCCTTTTTTTAGCCAAAACTAAAAACCCCTGGGGGGGCACTAAAACTTTTCTAAAAAAACATGATGGGGTTGCTGGTTTTTAAAATCAGAAAGGGTGGTTTTTCAAAAATTTCAAAATGAAAAGGGACATAATAAAAACAAATATTTATATTTAACCCAAGGGTTTAGTTAAAAAGGAATAAAAAAATGTTTAAATGGTTAATTTTAAATTTTCCAAAAAATTTTGGCAAAAAGGGAAAAAATTTTAAATGACGAGCCCCAATTTCTTTTTCAGCCAGGCGTAACGGGGAAAGAAAAGGGCCCGCAACAAAATTTTTTTAAAAATAACAAAATTTTTTTACAGAAAAAAATTTAAAAAAAAATTAAAAAAAACAAAAATTCTTTACAAATACTGAAGTCAAATAAAAATTACAAATGTCTATCTGAATCCTGGAATAAACCTTTTTTTAATAGCACCCGTTTTAAATCAGGTTTAAATCCAAGAACATTTAGAATAAATTCCCACCCAATTTAAATCACCAAAGAATAATTAAAAATCCCAAGCCCAAATTTAAATCACTTAAATTTTCCAAGTGAAATAATACTCCAAAATATTTGATGACTTTAAAAAGATCACGAATTTACTAAAAAGGTAACTGATACCTTAAAGATAGAAATTAATGAAAAAAATTGTTCCTTATATATATTTAACTAAGGTTTCCAGAAAGCGTTATTATGTTCTCAAAATATCATAAAACTAGCAACTCAACAAAAAGAAACATTCAGAAGTTTCTAAACTAAATCTAATTTCTGAGTTTTTCTACAACAGTTAAGAGAACCTTCTAGTACATACATGTAGTTTATGTTCTAAAAATAGAACAATGATAATATTGGAAATACCAACTGGTCAGATATAAATTATATACATGTAATATGTTGCATACATAACAATATAAATGTAGTTGCTTTGTATAAAAAGGTTCGCATTGTAATAAGATTCTGTAATACAAATATTAAACACACATTTCAGTGATATAGTTTGATACAGGATTGTTACGTGAAAAAAAACTGCTGAAAATGGCATACACTTAGTACATGCATACTGAATAATTAAATGAATGTCAATGTTTCTGTTGTAAAACAGTTGCTGTTTCAATATTGTTGTTGTTAATGTCCCCTGTGCGTTCGTTTAATGAGGCTCCGGAGTGGTGACTAAAAACCAAATCAATTTAAAGTGAGACAAAACCAAAGTTATTCCATTAAAGTAAAGTTTCATTTCTGATTGCAAGTCATTTATTCTAGAATTTGAAATTGTAACTATGGTATTCATTTTCGATTGCCGTCTTATTTTGAAAAAGGTCTAGAAAACTAAACTGTTTTAAAAGAGGGATATCTGCTAGAATAAAATTTTTTTTTTCGAAAGGGTGATATTTGATAGGGGTTTTAAAAAAAGGGGAATTATAAACGATTTTAAAAAAAAACTTTTTAAAAAGTTTTAAAAACAGCTTGAAAAATTGAAAAAAATTTTTTGTTATATAATTTTACATTTGTTTTCAAAATTTTTTAAAAAGTAAAAAATTAAAATAGAGAAAAAAGGGGAAAACCTAAAAACGCCAAAACCCCCATAAATTTAAAAAAAGTTGAAAGGGTTGAATTGATTGGTCAGTTAAAAGGGAAAGGGGGATAAAAAAATGCAAAGGGACCGTCCCCCCCTTTTTCCATCTCTAGGGAAGTAAAAAGGAAAGGGATTTTCCCCAAAATTTTAACATGGAAAATATGAAATTTTGAATTAAGAAACATCCCATATGACGTTTTTGACTTCAGAATTGTTTTATTTTTGTTCCTTCGGAAACATTGATTCCAGAATGTAAGTTTTGAATATTGATTACCGCCTAAATCAGTGCTATAGATTGAGCGAAACATAACGGTTGCATTCTTACATAACTTTCATGCACAGACTTAATTAAACCATGTCCACTATTTTATGTTTTTTTTTGTTCTCATTGCTTCCAAGTAGGGATGGCAACGAATACCAAAATCAATACTCGGGTACTCGGTCATATTTCCGATCGAGTACTCGGTTACTCGGATGATTGCCAGTGATCTTCAAAGTTTATCACACAATATCAACAACGTCCGCATGCTACTTTCGTTTTCTATTTGAATTCATAGAATTCTGTAGATAGTAAAAAGGACTGCACGGGAGACAAATTAATTATAATTAAATCAACAACATAATATTTTACACCGTTTCAATTAATGCAATATCAAGTTTTAAACATGTATAACAGTTCATATATCTTTTTTCTTCTTGAAATAATATAGACTGATCGGCGGCAACAAAAGTTTAACCTGGTCTAAATACTAGTTGCCTTTATTCTTACATACATGATAGCAATCGGCCCTTTGTTGTTTTCAAAACAGTTACTTCGGCTACACAATTAAAGGTAATTAAATATCTTAAGAGGCTGCATGACATAAGCGACACAGGTGCGCGTGTCAAACTGTTGATCGCCTCGTTAAATTTATGATATCATTTTCGCACCTCTGCAAGGATGTTTTGATTGCATTTAACGGGTATTTATGAAGATACATGCACATATCCGAATTTCTGAACTAATTGGATACACCAACCTTTCTAAATCGCACAACAAATAGAAAATATATATTTTTCCGAGTAATCTAATATCAATTTTGTTAACCGATATTCGGACGTTCTATCGAGTTCTCGGTTAACCGGTTACTCGTTGCCAGCCCTACTTCCAAGTGATCATCCTTTTTTAAAAAATTTCATACTTCACAACAGAAGGTGTCAAGTGTTGTATGGCAGTTGTAAATATTTTTAACCAAGTCTGCAATTTTCATATAATATTCAATTTGATGTTTTCGTTGCGTACAAGTGAACACCCCTTTTTATTATATATTTTATTAGATTCTCAACACATGGGTACTATGTTTAGTTAGTTGTTTGGTCAGATGTGCAATTCTTGATTCATTTAAGGTTACAAACGAAACATTACGGCTTCCCTAACATAACAATGTTTCTTTTTTTATCCTCCATCGCTGTAGCTAATTGTACTATTTTAGTTAGATGATGAAGATAATGTTTAAAATGTCGCCGCGTCTTTTACGATAGACTAACGATTTTAATTTTGAAGGAAATATATTCAGACATTAAAATCTTATAAAAAGGTCGTTAATGATATAAAACCTGTTGGGAGAGATATGTTATTTACATATAGATGTCATTGGCATTTATTTCATTGGTTTCAAATGTATGGTTTCTAATTTATTTCCAAGTATGACATTCACTTTATAACTCATAAATGTTCTCTTTCTATATAAACCATGTAATGGCTGATGCTGTATTAGGAATCTGAGTAGTTATACCAAGCCTATAAATGTTATCACACATATTAAGAATTGACAAGTTGATCCAATATATTTCTTTTTTTTCGGTAATAAAAAATCTGGAAACAAAGTAAGTCAACTCCAAAAATACACTTTATCTAGACATGACTCGTTTAAGAAGGAAAAGGAAGTTGTTGTAAATATACATGTATCTTTGTTTGTTTGTTTGTTTGTTTGTTTCATTTTACGTCTTTTCCCAACAGTATTGCAGTCATATGGGCGGGTAGTTTCCTAAACGAAAAATAGTGCATTAACCATGTTATGGCATAGTACATGTTTTTAACAAATTTATCACTAAATATGTGTGGCGATTAAACTGAAAACACATTTTACTCCTTTTCTTTCCCTTTGAAAATTAATTATTATCAATGCTCACGGCTGTTTTAGAGACAAATGAAGCGAACGTATTCAAATTTACATTACTTTTAATAACGTATACTTCAAAGTCATTAAACACAATTAATTTTACAAAAATGCTAAATGTCCGTATTGTTTTCTTTTTTTTAACATATAATTTATAATTAAGATAACAAAAATTCATCAATGCGTCACACATCGCCTTTTTGACGTATTCCTGATTGGAGAGCTGTCTCTAAGTATGGAGCCATTAATATTTATATTTTATGTTTCATATTTAATTCTTATTTTTATCATAAGCCGAAAATTAAATGGATAATTGTCGTCTGGATTCTTTATCAAAACGTCTATTGATTACGCAAATGTTGTGCAACAGCATTGGACATCAACGTACCCAATCACATACCATAAACTGACCTGTTTACGTAATTGGAAGACAAGTAAATATATGTAACCGCGAATAACAGATCATGTTTTACTGTCTGTCCTAAATTTATTTGCTTCATTAGAAACTAGATCATGTGCGTGACAAGAATAACTAGGACTTCATTTTTTTTGTAGAAACGGCGGGTTCGAATAGAACACACACTCATATTAACTGTTCTAATCTACAAGATCATCAACATTTAAATTTACCAAATATGTGTATGTTATAGAAATAGAGAAATACAGAACCCCTAAAGAAAGCCCAACACGACAAAATGACTTACGGAAACAAAATACACCTGCCTGATTAAAGATTAAGGATAAAGTTTGATTTAAATTTGTAGTTTGCCAAAGTAAAAATGAAAAGTGCATTAGAAAATAATAAAAGTATACGGTTCTATAGTAGTTTAAGGTACCTTTGTAGTTTTGCGAAATGTTTCAAGAAGGGGTTTTGAACTTGCAGTACAGAATAAATGTAATAAAATATATTATTAACATCATTTTGTACACCAAATAACAATAATATTAATTCATTAGTTTAATAAATCAACCATTAAGGCCAGAACATTACTATGGTGCTCAGTAAATTAAAAACATTTGCGTCATTTTCTCAATTGAATAGATAAATAAACCAAACATATTAACATTTACTTTGATGAGGATTTGTATAGTATACGCATTTAGAAAAGTTGAGCTCACATTATCCCTGAAATTCTAGACATGACTTTGATGTCTCTTTGGTGCATTAGATCTTTGAATTACAAAAAGAAAATTAAAATAACAAGGACAACGTGTTTTTGAACTATTTTCAATTTTTTCTTAGCATAATAAAATAACATCAGCAGAAACTGACAGATGATAATAGGACAGAGATGATTAAATAGCTTAAAGGCAATTATAATATTGTTAAAGCTAAGGAAAGGGAAGCTTTGTATTGCAAAGCCAAATAACGTATGACAGATAATTATCTATTAGACGTTTGTGTAAGTAATATAAGGAACAGATAGTAATATGTAAGACTTGTTTACAAATTTTGAAATGTCTCGTACATATCCCTTTAATTTCTGTTAAATGTTAGCGATTTTAGGCACTCGGGGAAAAACTAAAACAAAAATAACGAACGAACGAACTAGTTGGCATATTTCTGCAACCAGATAACCATATATTGATCGAAGCTGAAAGTAAATGATTAACTAGTTATGCAACTAGTTAATCGCTTACTTAACACATTACTAATGTGGTTTACGTGTTATATAACTAGTTGATATTTGAATTAGATAAACGTCCGACCTGGAAAAGATGCATGGTAGTGCCCGTGAGTAAATATCAACAGGCATATGTTTAATGATTAACACGATAATTATGTGATTTACTAGACTAAGTGTTTGTAATAGGATGATAACCAGTGTTCTAATATAACCGTAATGATAGCGTAAACACTTTAATACCACAACAAGGCTTTATGATTGTAAATATGCCTGCTCAGACAAAATCACATTTGAAAAAATGATTGTAATGACACTAACGAAACAATTTGTCATATATATTGGCTACAACATGATACCACAATTATTATATTGCGACTTTATTTTTAGGTTTAACTGTTTTATAAGTTTTTCTCAGTTCTAGACTTGCTTGAATGAATAACTTGGCATATTTACAATAATAATACATACATAATCTTAATTTTGACACAATAGTACTAAGTTTAATAGACTGACCATGCGTAAGAATAACTTTAATTCACAACAATCACGTGAATGTCATTTGTTTCATTTAATAATTCTATATTTTTAATTTACATATATTTTCCAGTTTTTATAACCGCTATGCGTCACAGCAACCATTATATAGGACATTTTTAAAAAATAATTGTTGTCCTATTATTGTCATTATCTAATGATTCTAATCGTTATTCATTTTTTATATTTTCTAAATTGTGCAATAAAAACCAAATGATTGTTTAAATTGTTAATAATGCCATAAAATGACGTAAATTGATATAAAAGGAAATATTAGGTTGGATAAAATATGTAGCCATTTTCTTTATGTAAGGTGATGTTGAATTTTTATAACATCACATAACCATACAATTTTGAACAGAAAGATTTTCAAATTAGTTCTCAACCTCTGCTGGCAATCGCAAATGCAATTACTTATAGTCACTTTGACCGGAGATTGTATGAAATACTAACACCATGTACATCAGAAATATATTTAGGGAAAAGAGTTGATGTTTTCAAGCACTTAATAACATGCTTTTATAAAAAACCATCACATTTTCAATAATTGTGATAGGAAATTAAACATATATACAAAACAGTTATAAAAATTAATGCTTTCATGGTTTTAGCAAAAATTCAATTAAAAAAAAAATATAAACGCATATTTACGGGAAGAAAATCCAACCTTACACTTTTCTGCCCAACACATATTTAATTTCATTAAAAATAATCCAGGAATAAGTGATAAGAATCCAGGAGTGCATTTAGATGCAAATGTCATTACAAAATAAAGCCATAGCAACCGATTTGTGTGTCTCTAATTTTGGTTGTTTGTATAAAGGTCTTGTTTCGAAATACAATATAAAATACCAAACTTAAGGAAGCAACCTTGATTTAAAAATTGTCATTTTGATATAAAATGTTTAATGGAACTTACTATTTGGAATATTTCACCATTCTGTCACGTACACAAACTTTTTTTGTAAACAACTTTTACTCATAGCAATTTTAGAATTTAGATTCCAGAACATCAGGCAAAATACAGGACAAAAATAATTTATTTCCTTTTGTTTAAATTATATCCTTTTCAGACCATACTTTTGATTGCAGTCATTATAAAGATAATGGTTAGTCTTTCAAAATATATTACAGATAGCTTAAATTCTTTAAAAGCTATACATATGTAAATTGTTGCAATGCGGTGTCTTAAAGAGATACAAGTAATAAGGCTTTCCTTTAACATTGGTGATATTATTACGGAAATTTAATGTACATTAACTTAGTCTTCATTCCCTTTTCCATAAAATCTTAATGTGACTTTATTTTTGAGAAGCAAAGAGTCACAAAAATTTTGACGTGTTGGGCTTTCTTTAGGGATTATGTTTTTCTCTACTTTGTGCAAAGAAACACTTTAATTATAGAATGTTTTGCTATGAGTAAAATAAAAAACGCCTGATTGCTTGTGGACTTGTGCAAAGAAGTACTTTAATTAATTATAAAAATGTTTTGCTATGAATAAAATGAAAAGAAACGCCTGTTTGCTTGCGGACTTGTGCAAAGAATTACTTTAATTGCAAAAGATTTGCCGTGAATTAAATAAAACATGTTATCTGTTTAAACAGTGTTCAATTGTCCTTCCCCTATGTATTCAAGGTAAATGCATGATCCATTATAAGGAGAAAATATATACATTATAGTTTAAAAGATATCAACAGTTTTTGACATCCCCTAATTACTATTCATTTACAAAATTTCTTCGGTACATATTAAATTTTAAGACATCTCTACGATATCTTAACAGTAAGTAATATATGATGACAATCACATTTATTTGACCAATTGGCAGAAAATAAATAAGACATGGAGTTTCTATCTTAATCTGAGAAATGTGTAAAGGACATTTTTATTGTAAGACAGAATATGAAAGGCAAAACCATAGTGATGACAAAGGTGTGACTTTTATGCAAATTTAAGTCTTGTTTAATTGTAAATGGTTACTATCGTGTCAGGAAACTAAAATAAAACTTAAATCTTAATGCAAGAATGTTAAATCGTCTCTGTTTAATCGTATCAGAAATCCTAGAATAATACTGATTTTAATGGTAGAATCACACAATGTAACAAATTTTGTGTGTAAACACCTAAATACATATACATGTATTTAGATACATGGTTGTTTACAATAGTAGAATAATTTGTAATTTTTAATGTTGACGTAAAATACTTTTAGCTGCAAAACTAATATGAATTTCGCAGTACTGATATATTCAAAACTGTTAACTGAAAGAAACAATGTATATGTATCGTATGGCCATTATATCAATCCACGTTAATTGAAAAAAATGGAATCTTAGTTTGTTAAATTTTGTACGTTTTTTTATATAGAAACTCTGACCGAATCTATGAAGTAAGGATTACCTTTGATTATTTTGTTTGACCCAGGTTCTAAAATTTCTGAATATATCTAGTAACTAAGGTTAGTCTTAGTCAATCTTTTAATACACTTGAACATATTTTCTGATTACTGACTAAATTGTCATAAATATTAGTATAATTGTGAAGGTTATGAGGCAATTAACAACTGTCATGTATTTTCAGTATTCAAAGTAGTTAAATTATAAAAACTAAATATCAATAAAAACAAAAATGTTACGTTAAAGTTAATGTAGAAGTGGTCCAGCAAAATACAGATAGACGTTTGGAGACTGGATAGTGACAAGATAGCGTAATAGGTCAATGAGTAATACTACAAATCGGCTTATCAAGACAACTTAGTTATTTGCTAATTTAATTTTGATGTACATACTTTTATATTTTATCACTTCTTAAGATTTTCCTTGTTTAGAACATCGAGTGGGAGAATATCAGATCTATTTTGGTAATCGAAACAGTTTAAATGTATGTATTTTTAATGCGGTTATTTTCTGAAAACATACTCGTTCATGCTAGATTTTTAAAATTGAAGTTTTTCACTTTAGGAAAAAATAGAAACAACAAAATAATGTATAATGTTTTATACAAGAAGCACTCGCACCAAATATCTGTTGAGTCATGCAATATCAGAACAACCGTATAATAATTTTAGACAGACATATCAAACAAGGTCTTATTTAAAGTCTCAGATTTCAAAATCTCTGCTTAATATGAATATCAATACGATTAATTGATTTATTTTAGCTTCAACTAGAAATCTCCTTTATTATTGTCTAGACACTGATATGATAGTCGACCTTAAGATTAATGAACCAATCCATAATCTTTTTAATGTACAACTTCAATCTGTCAGACATTTTTCTGATATCATACGGTTTAGTAGCTGAAACACTAACGAAGTCGTCCTCCGTTCAACATGTTGTGATTCTTGTGACGAATGTATTTTACATTAACAAACAATCACGACGTTTTGGTCACTTCCGTGAAACTACATATTATTGACACCACGAATCAAAATACATGTATTATTAATACCAGACATATATAAAGGCTTAACTACGCTACGAAAAATTAGATATGACAAAATCATTAAACATTAAAGCATATTATTAAAAAAGCAGAACTATTATATTGTATGTTCATGTTACTGTCATTAAGGTAAACGTTATCTTTGCAGATTTCTATGTTCAAACCAAAAGTGAAAATGTTTTTCTCTATTAGAATGATATTATGATTAAAATTGGTGACTTATTCCAATTTTCGATATTAGTTCCGTAATGTTCGTAAAATATATAAATAACATAAGTATAGTTTTTGGATTTATCTATCGAAACTCTTAATATTTTTCATTTTCTTAATAAAATAACATTTTATAGCTAGGATTCATATTACGATTGCTATGAAGAGGATCATAACTTATTTTAAAAACAAAGCTTTGTATATGCTATCAAAAGTTTCACTGTGCCAGCGGTCATGCACGCCAAAAATAATTTTGTTTCACCTTTGTTTGCGCTTTTTTAGAATTAAAGATACGACTAGGGGATTTGTCTCATTATTCTTATTCAAAGATGCAATTCACTTGCACCGTTGGCTCCATTATTTAGAATTATCTGATCATTTAAATACACACTTTTAATCTCTGTATCTAAGAAAATTGAATTTATTTTCATTATTTAATGAAATGATTGGAAGACGTTTGTAAGTTCGAGAGTAATTGCCTAATAGTGTGCTATAGTATGCTATAAAGTTTTTTTAATTAGTTTAGGTTGAAAATAATGCAATACTTGTAATTTGACATTCTTGACTGTGACATACTATAGCTGGTATTAAGAAATATATGCTAGAAATCTGTGTTTAACAATTATGTAATAATGAATTTTATTTTTTTTTCTAAAGATTTTGTCTCATACTCTCGTATTGCTGTTTATTTTTCAAAGCTTCATTAAGAAGACCGAACTTTAATTTCACTAAATGTCCTTGAAGAAACAATAATCTAATTGGATATTTACATCTTGTACAACTGAAAAGTCTTTAAAATAGTCTATTTATGTGTGGAAACCAATCAGTGTCGCAAATTAAATTATATACATTAAATACCGCTTGGTTTGTTTTGTTGTTTATTTTATATTAGGCATAAATGTCATGTTTCACAATTTGTAATAAAATTGATATCTGATTATATTATGGAAGAAGAGAAAAGTATCTTACACTAAAACAAAAATCTAAAAGTAATGTATCAAATAGAAAATATGTCTAAATCCCTTTCAAAATACGGATTTACTTTTCTGTATATGTAATGTTTTAAAACATGAGTGTTCAGGAAACTTAAAATCGAGGAAAATATCATTGGTTTTGTAATATTTTATACTAGTATGTTGGTTAATTTGTACTATGAAATAAAATATGTAATAAATCATGTTTATTTTATTATAAAAAAGTGAAAATGCAGTCTAGACATCGATATTTGCGTCCGGTGAAAGTTGTTCCCCATCAACTTTTCATAAGCTCATATAAGAAGTACACTGCAAGGACATGATTATATACTTACTATACTAATAGAAATTTGTTTTGGATATGAAACTCATCTTTCAATAAGAGAAGAGAACTTATTTGAACGTTGTCCAAAACAGTTTAAGGTAGAACGCGACACTTTGCCAACTTTCGAGAAGCGTCATGCAAATAATTGACCATATTTCTGATTAGGTTCCGTTGATTTTATTTCAATAGTTACAGCCAATTTTTGTACACACGGCGTCAAAGTTGATCATCACAGCCCGTTTTTGAACTTGACGTCTTTATGATAAAATTGAGTCGATGACCCCCTATTTTGTAAGTCATTTAATTTTTTAATTATTTTGACTAAGTATACATTTTAAAGTACGTTTAAAGAAAAAAATCAAAAATTTATTTCAGGAATTTTTTTATAAGCAGCTTTAAAGCCGAAAATTGCGACTAAACTGAACGTCAAATTTTACACAAAATTGACAATTTTCTTTCCATTTTCCAAACATTTTTCGGCGTAAAACGATAAATTTTATATCAGCTTAAAGGAAAAAATAATTTCCGTCGAATGCTGTAGAGTTTAAGATATTTTGTCCACCAATGGCGTTGAAGTAACCGTAACAGTTGCCAAGGATACGCAAAGACGTCATGTTCAAAAACGGGCTCTGATGGTCAACTTTGACGCCGTGTGTACAAAAATTGGCTGAAACTATTGAAATAAAATCAACGGAACCTAATCAGAAATATGGTCAACTATTTGCATGCCAATTTTCAAGACGCTACTCGAAAGTTGGCAAAGTGTCGCGTTCTACCTTAAGCCAATTGAAAATACGTCAATCAGAAAAAAACTGGTAAAATAATATAAATGTAACAAGTGGACAAACGACGGTTGACAAATGACAAAAATCATAGTATGTCATTTTGGCATAAGACAACACATGATGCTGTAAAATACTACTGTTCAATATAGATGTATTCTATATATAAATATTTTAAAAAACGTTTCGATACTTTCACATTACAGTGAAAGTACACAGTATTTTGCATTGATATAATAATACAAATAATTAAAAAATGTGTAACACTATGTCTCACCTTAAGATTGATCTCTGGAAGTTTGCCATTATAAAAAGTTTCTTCCACGAAACGACTTTTTGAATTTCATTTTGACTTGGACCTTGATCCTAGGAAGCCCAATGTTGCAATCTGCAAGTCATCTCGTAATTACAACACAACTGCAAAGAAGTTTTCATTTCCGTCCATCGGTTGAAGTGGATAACCATACCCAATATTACAAAATTACCCAAAATTATCCTGATAATTTAGTTTTGTACTGAATAAAAGGTTACCCTATTAATACCTGATATATGCTGCTGAACTTACTGACACATCTTTAACACTGTACGTCCGTGTTTTCCTTGGATCTATAAAACAAAATGAGAAAGATTCACAGTATTCTATTTCTAAGCATTACATATAGCTTAAAAAACCATGCTTTAATATAGTTGTCTGATACTCTCAAAACGTCTGACTCTTAAGCATAGACTGTTAAAATAATAAAAAAATCAATCTTCGGTGAATCTTCATTTTCCACAGCTTTTGCTACTCAAAATTTAAATAACTATAAGGACAGTTATTACCTTTTGGCTTTAATATAGTTTAGTATGTAAATAAAGCTTTTTTCAAATGCCTTAATAGACCCTTTACTTTATATTTTATAAAGTGTACGAGTACAATGTACCACACTTACAAAATTCATGTCCAGCGCTTGTCTTATCGGGGAAAAAACAAGAAAACTGAATAGCTGAAATGAAATTCAGCAAAATTTAATCTCATCGAACATTTCTAGAGAAAAACAGATATAGCTTTTTAATCAAATAAATTGCATAGCTCAGACTTTTCTCTCAGAACGGCAAACGTGTTCATCAACAATACCACTGAGAGATGATATTCCTAGAAACGTTTAGTACAGCATTAGCAAGAGTCTTTAATTAAGGTATTACCACCCTAATGGGCACTATAAGGAACAAAAGAATTGACATCATAGGTCAGATATATACCTTAAAGTACACCTGTATGCAAAATTTAAACAAAGTTTACCGTACGGAAATCAAGTTATGGCCACTTTTCTGAACTCAAGCTAGGCTGTTATGAGGGCCCTTTTATAGAAATGAGGAACCTTTAAATAATCTGCAATAACATTCTAATGAAAAATGTTTTCCCATTAATTTTCAATAAGAAACAAATAGTACCATTCAGCTAACAATCCACATAAGCAAAATTATGGTTTCTACTTAAAATTTATTAAATCTGTATAAAAATGTTACCCTACCCCACCCATTTTACCACGTGTCTGACCATTTTCCAACTTAGGAAGCCTAATTAAAAAAAATCCTTAAAATTTACCCAAATGAGTGCCTGTTTTCAAAGTTTCCCTAAATTTTTAAAGAAGTATATTGGTTGATCTTGTAAAATATGAAATATTTTTACCGTCTAGTTTTGATTTTATTACACTTTGAAAATATCAGGTACCATATTTATTACTAGATTTAGTATAATTTAGCCAATAAATATCTATATAAATTTAAAAAAAGTCAAAATTAAACACTTTTGTTTTCCAAATGGGACATGAGAGATACATAAATAATGTTAAAAGAAAAAAAGAAAGAAAAAAAAGTTGACCCTTCATGGGATTTAACCCACGGCCCTCATTTTCAATGTAGTTAACAGTAGTTCTAGCCTATTTGAATACTCTTTAAAGCGGAGGTAATGCATTAGGATGGTAATACCTTAAAAGCATTTCCTAAAGTTGTTAATATAAGGAAAGTGTAAAGTTTGCCATTGGAGGCTTCAATGTGCATTAACATCTGCAGAAACAAGAGCGAGAACACATTTAAAGCCAGAGCAACATGGCTAATGAGTTAGTAAATTCGAGGTTTCTTGCAGATGTAAATGCACGATAAAATGATGCGTTAGTGCAAGGGCGATACCATTTGGCAGTAATGTTTTGAAAATAAAACTAACGGTCATTGCATTGAGCTGTGAGATTCTACCCATTGATGCATGTTTCCTTGTCTGTTATTTTATACATGTATAGGCAGCTTTTATGCAAGAACACTTAATCGTACTCATGTATGTTAAAATAAATATCGGTAAGATAACATTTATGTTTATTTACTTTAAGAGAATTTATTATAAAATTATTCCTTTTTTAAATCACATAAATGTAATACAACATGTTAACAAAATGCAAGACAAACATTGATTGTAAGGCATTTAAAATGTAACTTTATACGTCGTTCTTGAATCCTACATTTGTCACATTCAAGAATTAGAAATTGCGTGTATAACCAGCATTTGTTATTAAAATTTATGCTATTTGTATTGAGTAATTTACTTGAAAAGAAATGGTGAGTTTAAAAATATTTCGTATTTAAATGAATTCATGGTGTATATGTTGTTCTCTATTTAAGATGTTTGGCTTTTATCTTCAAAAGAACTGTCATGTTTTGACAAAACATTATAATAATTTGCATATTTATATTCTTAAATATAAATGATTAAAAGTCTAATTGCCACCATACTCACTTTATCAATCACAGTATAGGTTTTTTTTAATTTGTTTTCATCCTTGATTGCCTTGTGAGTTTATGTAGTTACCTTTGAAGGGTTTATAGTGAATTCCCAATCGGGGTTTGCCCGTGTTGCCTGTCCTGTCTGTTGTCTTGATGGGATCCTTGCTGGTGGGTCTTTGTTTGGGGACATATTCATTAGAGTTCACTAGGTGTCGCCTTTCCTAATTGATGTTGATTTTCATAGTTTGGTCTAAATGTTCTATATGAAGGATAGTAAACAAACCCAATATTTTATTTTCTCTTACTGTTTTGGACTTCAACAACTGTTTCATCAATTTTGGCTAATAAACATGGAATAGTTAGTCGAGATGTCCACAGGTCACATCGCTAATATATTAATACATGTACTTGGGGAGAACCTAAAGTACAACTTGACATACTTTGATATATAACTGAACTATTGAAACATTTTGTTTTATGCATTATCTTTCAAAACAATGTCGTCCAAAATTGTTGATTATTTGAATCGTAAAATGTCCAGGGATGGAGTATTGTAAATCAGATCTCATTTACAGTTTCATATAAAGAACGAGTGCATATAAAGTCCCAAGATTTGTTAGCTTCGCAATCGTGTGCGGCACCTTAACGTTTTTTTTTTGTCATATACTTTACTCAAGCATACGTTTATGTTTGGTACTTGTTCTGTTGTAAAATCTGACTTAACAAATTGAGACCTAAGCTTCACACTTTCAAAATCTGTTTAAGCTCTTTATATTTAAAAAAAAGATATGACGATCACGTATACAGCAGGTTGAAATCAAAAGTGACGAGCGTAATAAATTGGTATCTGTTCAAAAAATAAACTGAGAATCAAAGAGTTTAATTAAAGATGTGTGTTTGACTTTTCTGCTCGGTATGACCAGTAATTGTCAGTGTCGCTGTTAAACTCAATGAAACAACATCTTCCTCTGACATATCATCGGCACTAATTAATTAAATTGTGAAGAAGGAACGGAAAGGAAATAAATACGATTTGTTCTCGCTTAATTCTGAAAAGTATATGTTGTTCTATATAATATATTTTTGTTAATCTGTACTAATTGTGAATTTATTTGCCCATGAATACCAAAGGAGAAGTGCGCAAAAGGCATGACACTGTAGTAAAGTTGTAGCAACAAATGCCAACGGCCAAATACTTTGGCTAGGATGTGATGCAAAAAATAGCAAACATTTATTTGTTTAATAATAATATCTAGTTGTATGAGGAAGGACATAATAAATAATTGGATACTTGAAAGAAATTGTTTTACATTGTAAGTTGGATTAAATCTAGTTTATTTAGATACTCATAATGCATTTACACATGAAAATGGTGATATTTGAATTGGGAAACACCTGCAGATATGTACTCGTACGTATGGCCGTTATCGTGAAACGTTCAATGTAACAACACAAAATACATTTAGGTTCCATGCTAAGTTAAAAATTTAAGATGCAAAAGTAATGTTGCACATACTATTGTGTCAACTTTTTACGAAAGTACTCTTTCTTCTAATGTGTTATAAATGTAGTTGCTTTGTATAAAATATGACATTGTAAGAATATACTGTTATACAAATATTAAACAAATGTTTCAGTCATAAAAATTTTGATAGAGGATTGAAATGTGCAACACAAACTGTCAAAAATGGCATATGTATAATGCATTTATAATGAATAATTAAATAATTGTCAATGTTTCTTTTTTAAAAAAGTTGCTGTTTTCAATATTGTTGATGTAAATTTCTTCTGCGCGTCCTTTTAATTAGGTTTCGGAAAGTGACTAAAATCTAAATCATTTTAAATTGATTATTCAAATAAAGTTAAGTTTCATTTTCTGATGGCATGTCATTTATTCTGGAATTTGATATTGTAACTATGTTAATCATTTTCAATTGCCATTTTATTTTGACAAGGTTTCAGAACAAACACTAAAACATGCATGACATTGTATAGAATTTTTCTGCTAGAATAACCTTTTTGTTTTCGATGGGTGATATTTGATAGAGTAAATAGGTCATTATAACGTATTTTAAAATAAACTTATTAAATAGTTTTAAATCAGCTTGAAAAGTTGAAAAATTTGTGTTATATAATTATTACATTTGTTTTCATTTTATAAATGTAATAATTAAAATAGAGAAAAACGGAATACCTAAAGAACGCCCAAACCACATAATTGAAAATGTTGAAGGCTTGAATTGATTGAGTCAGTTCATGGAATGTAATCGGAAGTGCAAGGTACCGTCCACGCCTCCCCCGCACCTAACAAGAAAATGTGAAATTTTGAATTTAGAAACATCCGCAGATATATTCACCAGGTGGTTATCATGGAACCTTCAATATGACACTTTCTTGCCATTCAATGACAAGTGGCGTATAATCCCTAAGTAAAGGAACGAGAAAACAATTGACAGAACTAAACAAAATGGAATTTTGAAAGAGAGTCAGAGGTTATGAAGCCTAAATATCACAAAATCATAAGACGGCTAAAGACAAATCTAAAACGCAGGCACATATCCTAAGAGTGATTATGCAATATTCAAGTAGAATCACTGGAACCATACAAGTTAAAAAGGTCAATGTCGATTTTTATATCTTACTCAATTGCGTTTAAATAACCACAAAGATTTTAATCAGCTATCAGCTAATAACGATCCTTTTTCAATCAAAGAAAGGAAACCAGAATTTTCCAAGTCTTAATGCAGCATCATATGCGATATATTTTCCACGCTTCAAAGAAACTGTAATCGGTTATACAGCTTATTGCAATCAGATAAAAAAGCAACTGAATGATATAATAATTCAATATCGGGTTATAGAATGTGTTTAGTTAATTTGCATTCATGATACTTCTTTGAATTAAAAACCATGAAACTTAAGTTTACTTTAAGGGGTTTAGGTACAGGATTATCTAACAATATATAAAATGAATATATATGGTATTTTTATGTGAAGTCTTATTCAATTTGTAACATGTAATCGTTCATCTGAACATAGACAAGTGAATAAAGTGTTCCTTAATATTTAGTCAATTTTCTTGCTGACATAATTAAAGCTGTTGGATGTTGCTTCTGTATGGAACGCCATAGCTGCCTCATGTTGATACATTTCGTTTTATTTTTCCCTAAAAGCGTCTTATTATGTATAATAGAAGTGTTGGCTTGACAACGTTTTATGAGAACCTGTCTTAACGAAGTCTTATTATGTCAAATATTTATTTTATCTTGTCAAAACGTAGTGCTGACTTGTCTAAACACTGTCTTATTATTTCAAAACGTCTTGTTATCATGTTCAAATCCGGTGTTAACATGCCTAATGGAAGTCTTTATATGTCTAACATGCATGCCATCTTTTCGAATTAAGATTTCAATATGTCTGAACACAGACTTGTTTAAATGTGGTGTTGAATTGTCTTCAAATTGTCCTATCATGTGAAACAGTAGTGTAAACTTGTCGGAAGTTGGTGTCATCTTGTCCAAATGTGATCCTGGTATGTTATTACACTGTTGTATTATGTTATACTGTCGTTTTGTATTGTCCAAATGTGGTATTGACTTGTCTAAACACCGTCACATTTTGTCAGACTGCCAGGTCATTGTGTTCAAATTCGGTGTTATCATGCTTAAAGAATGTCTTTTATGTCAAAATAGCATGCTGTCTTGTCCAACTGTGGTGGTAATTTGTCAAGAAAGTGTCTTATTATGTGACACAGTAGTGTTATCTTGTCGAAACTTGGTGTCAACTTGTCAAACTCATGTCTTATTATGTCGGCTAGAAGTGATATCTTGTTCAACCATTTTATTGACCTGGCTGTGTTCTGTCCTGTTTTGTCAAACTGTTATGTTGCTTAGTATGAGGTGGTGTTATTCTGTCTTATTGTGCCAAAACATCATGCTTTCTTGTCTACAATTGTTGTTATCCTGTCTAAAAATATACTTATTATGTGAAATACTAATGTTGACTTGCCAATAAATTTTGTTTGTTTGTGTAAACGTTATTTTAATATGTCAAACAGTATTGTTGACTTGTCGAAATATGGTATTTACATGTCTAAACGCTGCCTTATTTTCTCAGATCGCCATGCTATTTTATCCAAACTTAATGTTAACCAGCCTAAACACCGTCTTATTATGTGAAATAATGGTGGAATCTTTACAAATTATGGTTATGAACTGTTAAAACTTTATTTTAATTTGTCAAACTGTCATGCTTTTGTGCCAAAATGCAGATTCAACTTGCATATATTCGTCTTATTATGTTAAATAGTCATCTCATCTTGTCGAAACGTGGTAATGACTTGTCTAAAATTACTTTTTTGTCAAAGCGTCATTTTATTTTGTCAAGGTTCCGTGTTAATTTTACTAAACATCGTTCTTTTATGGCGAAGTACAATTTTTCATGTTCACTTGTTGAAACACATTATTATAATGTATTACAGTGGCGTTGACTTGCCAGTTTATGACGTTAACATGTCTAAATACCGTCTCATTATGTCACATAATCGTGTTGTCCTGTCCACATGCGATGTTGTCAAAATTTAGTATCACGTGACCAGAGCCCGCGCGGAGCGTAAAAAGATAGAGCAAAAAAAGATAACGGGGCAGTTTAGCAAAATCAGACAGCGCTTTCTCAAGAAAGAACTAAATTTGAACAAATTTACACAATTATTAGACATATTAAGACTGTTTCTGTGTTTAACAAGAAAACATCAAATTTTAATAATATAACACTTCTGTTTCACATTATAGGAAAGAGTTTAGACAAGTCATTACCACATTTCAACAAAATACCGCAATTTTTGGACTTTATAAGGCTGAGTTTTTACCAGTCAAAACCGCTTTTTGATAAAATAGCATACAGTTTATCATAATAAGGCATGATTTAGCCAATTTCGGCAAGATAATTCGAATATTTGATATAACAAGACAATTCAGCAGTGTACGTTGGAAAATTAATACAGTTGTTTGACGCAATAAGACAATGTTAAGGCATTTAAACACCGTATTTTGACAAAATAACATGGCAGCTTGATAAAATAAAGCTGTACTTTTATAAGTCAACACTAAATTTCGACAAGAGAACACTACTGTTTCAAATGATCAGACAGTCTTTTGACAAAACAGCTCCACAATTTGACCGCATAGCGCGATTAGTTGACATAATATGACACATTTCAGACAAGCCAAAACGACATTTTGACAGGATAACACTACTGTTTGAAATAATTAAACAATGTTAACACAAATCAACATCACATTTTAAAGAGATAAGACTACTGTTACGCATAATAAGGCAATGTTTAGACAAGTCGACAAATTACAATGGCGTTACAACGCTTATATTTGACATAATAAGACGCTTTCTGGGCAAGATAAAAAGAAATGTAATAACATGAGGCAGCTATGGCGTTCCATACTTCTGTCTAGGAATGCAATAGGTTGTTGTATCATGTAGGTGACTCGTCTTGCTTAGAGAAGCGACTGTGAGAGAAAAACCATGTTAACAAATGGTTAAATATTGAAACTCACAAAGGAAAAAAAATATTATGTTATTTTATCACGAGAATAAATATTTTTTATAGGTATCGATAGTTTACACGATTGTAGTTCAATTTTCAGCCAAAAAACTGCACAAAGAGAAAAAGGATTTGCAAGTTGGAAAGTCTGGTCTAACAAAATTCCATATGAACCAGAACTAAACTGTACGACCAAAAATCTAGATGAGAAAAGCGTTAAACACTTAAACAGAATTTTACTTATTTTTATTCTCGTATATTTCATATGACGTTTTTTGACTTAAGCTGTAAAAGGCGGCTGTCTTCACTTCAGTGTTGTTATATTTTCCTGTTCCTTCGGAAGTATTGATTCCAGCATGTAAGTATTGAATATTCATTATCGCCTAAGTCAGTGCTATGGGGCGTAATAAATGTTGCATTCTTACATAACATTCATCCACAGATTTAATTAAAGCATGTGTACATTTTATATAACATTATTGTTGTTGTTTTCATGTATTCCGAGTGACGTTGTAAATATTTTATCCAAGTCTGCAATTTTCATATAATATTTAATTTGATGTTTTTACTGCTTACGAGTGATCACTCCTTTCTAGAGCTTTTATTAGATTCTAAAACATGGGTACTAGTTTTAGTTAGTTAGTTGTTTGGCCAGATGTGCAATTCGAAAAACGAAACATTACGGCTTCCGTGATTTTTTTTATCCTCCATCGCTGTAGCAAGTTATGCTTCAAGGGTTAATAGATGATGCAGATTATCTTTAAAATGTCGACGGCTTCTTTTTATATAGACAAGCGATTTTAAATTTGAAGAAAATATATTCAGACATTAAAATCTGATATAAATCTGCTATGAAGCTTGATGGTAGGCAGTTATTTACATACATATGTCATTGACATTTATTTTATTGGTTTCAAATGTATGGTTTCTAATTTATTTGCAAGTATGACATTCACTTTATCACACATACATGTTCTCTTTTTGTATAAACAATGTTAGGAATGATGTTGTTTTTTGAATCTGAGTAGTTAAACCAAGCCTGTAAATGTCATCACACATATTAAGGATCTGTTTGACAAGTTGATCCAATAAATTTCTTTTTTGATATGTCGACTCTTAATATACACTTTATCTAGACATGAATCGTTCAAGAAGGAAACGGTTGTTTATGTAAATGTACTTTAACAAATAATAGTGCATCAGTCATGTAATTGTTATAAAAATCTGGAAACAAAGTGATCTCTCGGAAGCATTAACCACAACAAAATTACATGAAAATTGCAGACCCGGTTTTCACAGAGTCTCTACATGATGGATATTGACAAATTAACAAATTTATCACTTAAGAATTGAGGCGATTAAATTAAAAACACATTATTCATTTTACTCAACACCTTTTCTGTCCCTTTGAAAAATAAATTTTATCAATTTTAAGGGTGTTTTAGAGACATTGACATAAATGGAGCATACTGATTAGAGTTTAACAACCTTGTCTTAGAAAAATACTAGAGCTAACTGGTTAAATTACAAAACATTCAACGCTAGAGGAAGCTCAATGGGCCACATCAAAACAAGTTAAATACACAATCACAAAGTGTTAAGTTAAAGTTCGTGTTAATTAAATATTATTGTTTTCAAGCATTAATGAGCATAATCACCTTATTAACCATACTTGGTTAAAAATATTACGCATTTCTTTTTCTATTTCATTTCAAATTTACATTTTCATATTCTGTAAATTATATTTAATTTTGTACAACACTATAGAGCATTAAGATGAATGGACCTTTCCGGTTTTTCGTAGCGGAACATTTAGCCACACATTTTCCATTCATTGCTAGGTCAACTGCTCACAAACAGTATCACAAACAAAAGCACGTGTTTTTTTGTGCAAACCAGGTCAACCAGTGACTATGTAATTATCTCAGTGTAGCGATTGGATAACAAGTTAGCCAATTTACATTAAACTGTAAACACCGGAAAGGTCCATGGAGAGAACGCTTCAAGGTGAAATATAATTTTAGATCAATACATGTATAATTATTCATTACAATGTCGTAAATAAAAAAGGGAACATTTTAATCATGAATTAAGCGTTATTCAAATATCCAATTACACATTATGATAGAAAAAAAAATTGCACTGTTTTGACCCGGAAGAATCAAACCATCTTTTATTTTGTTGTTTATTATTAGTTTTAAACATACATGTTTGGTATTATCTCGGCAGTCGGTCCGCATTTACAAGCGGCTTTTCTGCGAGTGACCAACTGCAAATCCAACATGATTTATGAATCAGCTTTGAGAGACTAATGACTATTAGACTGAATATCCGTTTAGAAATTTTGTCTTACCCGAGGATCGAACCAACAATTTAAACTTTTTATCAAAACAATATGGTTTATTACTTGCGTATTTGTGAGCTATGATAGAAAAAAAGAGTTCGATAGAATTTATATAAAGAATTTTGCCTATTTTTCTTCAAAGAAGGATTTTGTATATCTTTCCGTGTTTAAGATTTTTAGTCATTAAATACACTTTAAAAGGTTACAAAGAACGCTAAAAAGTTCTGTTTTTTTTA
Organism: Ruditapes philippinarum; assembly: GCF_026571515.1. Lineage (NCBI taxonomy): Eukaryota > Metazoa > Mollusca > Bivalvia > Venerida > Veneridae > Ruditapes > Ruditapes philippinarum. Next base: position 108,083 of record NW_026858439.1, on the reverse strand, counting down.
AGCATATAAATAAAATACAGAATTAAGATAAAAAAAATACATCAATACTTTATACAGCAATCAGAAACAGTGAAACTTTTTGCCCTTTTGACGTTTCCCGAATTTGAGAGCTGTTGCTTAGTAAGGAGACATTAATATTTATGTTACATATTTAATTGATAATAATCATAAGCAGAAAGTTAAATGGACAAATTACGTCTTTATTTGTTTATCAGAACGTCTATTAATTATGCAAATGTTGTGATCAACAAGTGTGTACCATCGTCTGTTGTCAAAGTACCCAACTGACCCGTAAATATATATAACCTCCAATAAAATATCTTGTTTTTCTGTCTGACCTTCATTTGTTTAACTAGATCGTGTGCGTGACAAGAATAACAAGGACTTCATTTTTTGTTTGTTTTTTGTTTGTAGAAACGGCGGGATTGAATACAACATACACTCATATAAACTTTAGCCAACAAGAATTGTCCGAATCTACAATATCTTGAACATTAACAATATGAACAAATATTTATATCTTATGTATTAACGGTTCAAAAAAGGGGTTTTGAATTTGCAGTCCAGGATCAGTGTAATAAAACATATTAATAACGTCATTTTGCACACAAAATAACAATAATTTGAATTAACCAGGTTAATTAATAAACCAGTAGGACATGAACATTAATATGGTGCTCAGTTAATTAAGAAACATTTGTGCCATAAGCTTTATGCCATAGGATGGATATAAATAAATAAATAAATAAATAAATAAATAAATAAATAAATAAATGAATGAATGAATGAATGAATGAATGAATGAATGAATGAATGAATGAATAAATAAATAAATAAATAAATAAATAAATAAATAAATAAATAAATAAATAAATAAATAAATAAATAAATAAATAAATAAATAAATAAATAAATAAATAAATAAATAAATTAATAAATTAATTCATTAATTAAAATGTATTTTAACATTTACAGTGGTGGTAATTTGTATAGTATACGCATTTAGAATAGCTGAGCTCACATCATTTACTTTTATTTTCCCTGAAATTCTAGACATGACTTTGATGTTTCTTCGGTACATTAGATCTTTGAATTACAAAGAGAAAATTAAATTAACAAGGACAATGTGTTTTTGAAATATTTTCCAAATTGTATTAGAATGATGAAGTGACATATCAGCAGAAACTGACAGATGATAATAGTACATAGATAATTAAATAGCTTGAAGGCTTTCGTTAGTAAAGAAATAAAAGACAGTGCAAAGGAAAAGGAAGCTTTATATTGCAAAGCCAAATAACATACGACAGATAATTATCCGTCTTATTATTAAACGTTCGTGTTAGTAAGATAAGGAACAGATAGTTATATGTTTAACTTAGATTTGTTTGAATTCAGTGAAATTCCTCGTACATATCCCTTTATTTTCTGTTAAATGTTGGCAGTTTTAGTTACCTGGGAAAAGCTATCTATCTAATGAACGAACGAAACGAACGAACGAACGCTAACTAACTAGCTAAGTTAAATCTTATTATTTCTTAGAGTTATTTCTTTTAAGTAGTCGATCACAATGTTTTGAAAATTATTAATTCAAAAAGTTCTGAAAGTGAATATAATCACGAACTAATGCAAAGACCATGGAATTCAAGAAAGAAATATTTGACATTTTGAAAGATTATCTGCAAGCTAAACAAAACAGGAGCATCATTGCATGTTGGTGTGAATGTGTGAATTCGACATCTAAGAAGAACCACTTGATCATGACGGTTTTCAAGAAATAGCGACACGTTAAGGCAGATGTTTTTATCGTGAAATTTGTTAAATATGGTTTTGTACAAATTTGATTTCAATTGAGATGTTACAAGTTGAATTATACTGAACAAACTTATTTAACATTAGGTGAATACTCGTACTAAATTAAATATAGCATTTACAAAGTCAACCCCATTTGAATGTACACAGAAGTTGTTTTATCAAAATGACCTATGACATTCAGAATAAGAAACCACTTATATTATTTACTGTCCTATAATAGTTGCATTATGTCAAATAGTCTATTCTGATGTGTTGTTTACCGTGTGCCAAATGTAATATTGCGGATATTAGGCTTTCAATTGCAATTTGTTTGAAAATAGGGAAACACATCTATGTATCGTGTATCTTTCAAGTTAAATAAACAAGTAATTTTTGAAGATCTTAAATTTAAAAGACTAAAGCCATAAACGCAAAACTTATTTACGTAACTATTTTATTTCTTCATAGCGTACATTTTTGTTAGTAAACAAAACAGTACAATTAAGAGAAAAGAAGAGTTTTGTAGGGATTTAAATTTTACTTTCTTTTTACTATCAAAATAGAGAAAAACCCGAAAACCCCAAAGAAAGTCCAAACCGGCCCAAATTTAAAAAGTTGCGGGGGTTTATTGAAACCTGTTTAGGACCCGGGATGGGAAAACAAATTTCCCTCCCCGCCCAGATACGGCGGGTATATGGAACCTTCCCTGTTACACAGTTTGTTTTCCCTTCCCCTGGGAAAAACCCCTGTAAGGGCCCCCCCAAAATAAAAGGGAAAGCGTGTGCCCTTTAAAAGAGAAAAATGGGCGGAACTGGGAAAAAAATGGAATTTTGAAAGGGGGTTTTTGGGTTTTTGAAACCTGCATAAACACAGATAAGACGTCAAAAGACCCAAATTTAAAAAAACAGGGAACTTCCCAAGGGGGATTTTACATATTAAATAGGAATTACTTTGGAAACCACCCAAATTCAGAAAAAAAGGCCGAATAGAAGAAACTAAAAGTACCACATATCATGTATACACAACAATAATGTCGTGCTGAACGATCTTCAAGGATCGGAAATATAACATCATTGATTAAATGTACCCAGCTTGTAATGTGTCAGCTTTCAACGTTTCTTTCCGACACATATTTGTAACATTTACTATCATGGTTTTAAATATCATATGGATTTTACGATAAGTATTTTAAGACTTCACTAAGATTTAGAATACATGTGCATTTAGACCCTAAAACCTCGTCAGTGTTGTTTAATGAATAATTGTAGAATCTAATCTTATTTTAAAGAATCCAGAAATAATTATATTTTCTTATCAAAATTCAAGAGTAATTACATTCAAACAGAATCTGAATTTGGAAAATTAAAACAAAATAAAAAGGGAAATTTTTCCCAAAATTTTTTTTGGTAAAGGCATTGAAAACAAAAAAACTAATAAAAATACTTTTTTTAAAAATTTTTTTTGAAAAAAAGTTTAAATTTTTGGGGAAATTTACCATTTTTTCAAAAATTTTTTTGTAAAAAATTTAAAAAAATTTTATAAGACCAAAACTACAAAATCAGGAAAAAATTTTTTCCCTTTTTTTAAAAAATTTTCCTTTAAACCCAACTTTTGAAAATAAAAAAAAGGTTAGTTTTAAAAATAATACAAAACAAATTTTTAAAAAACATTTTTGGGTTTGAATGGGTTCTTAAAAAACTGTAAAAGTTTTTTTAACATTGGTGATATTTTGGAATTTTTAATGGACAAACATTTTTTTCTTTTTTTTTAAAACAATTGATTTTTTTTTGAGAAGCAAAATAAAACATAAATTTTATAAATATTTAAAAATATTTTTGATTAGGGGTTTTCCTTTTTTTTTGACCTTGAAAATAACACTTTTAACCTCAACCCCTTTAAAATTTTTTAATTAAAAATTATTTTTTAAAAAAATTTTTTATAGGGGCCCCCGCCGTTTTCAAAATGCATATTCCAAAGGTTTTAAAAGGCGTATAAAATCTGCGAATGTTTTAAATTCAAGGTTTCACCATTTTGTGTTTAAAAGTTAATTTGCTTAAATGGGCTGCGAGCGTGGAGGTAACTTTTCACTTTCAGTCGTCCATGAAAGGCTCATCAAAGCGAGCCTTTCAATTTTGCCATGTTGGGCTTTCTTAAGGGATTATGTTTTTCTCTACTTTGTGCAAAGAAACACTTTAATTATAGAATGTTTTGCTATGAGTAAAATAAAAAACGCCTGATTGCTTGTGGACTTGTGCGAATTGCAAAATATTTGCCATGAATTAAATAAAACATGTTATCTGTTTGTCCTTCATCTATGTATTCAAGGTAAATGCATGATGCATTATAAGGAGAAAATATATACATTATAGTTTAAAAGATATCAACAGTTTTTGACATCCCCTAATAACTATTCATTTACAAAATTTCTTTGGTACATATTGAATTTTAAGACATCTCTACGATATCTTAACAGTAAGTAATATATGATGACAATCACATTTATTTGACTAATTGGCAGAAAATAAATAAGACATGGAGTTTCTATATTAATCTGAGAAATGTGTAAAGGACATTTTTATTGTAAGACAGAATATGAAAGGCAAAACCATAGTAATGACAAAGGTGTGACTTTTATGCAAATTTAAGTCTTGTTAAATTGTAAATGGTCACTATCGTGTCATGAAACTAAAATAAAACTTAAATCTTTAAACATGCAAGAATGTTAAATCGTCTCTGTTTTAATCGTATCAGAAATCCTATAATAATACTGATTTTAATGGTAGAATCACACAATGTAACGAACTCTGTGTGTAAACACCTAAATACATGTACATGTATTTAGATACCAGTTGTTTACAATAGTAGGATAATTTGTAATTTTTAATGTTGACGTAAAATTAATATGCATTTCGCAGTACAGATATATTCAAAACTGTTTACTGAAAGAAACAATGTATATGGCCATTATATCAACCCACGTTAATTGAAAAATATGGAATCTTAGTTTGTTAAATTTTGTACGCTTTTTTATAGAAACTCTGACTGAATCTATGAAGTAAGGATTACCTTTGATTATTTTGTTTGACCAAGGTTTGAAAATTTCTGAATATATCTAGTAACTAAGGTTAGTCTTAGTCAATCTTTTAATACACTTGAACATATTTTCTGATTACTGACTAAATTATCATAAATATTAGTATAAATGTGAAAGTTATGAGGCAATTATTAACTGTCATGTATTTTCAGTATTCAAAGTAATTTAATTATTAAAACTACATATCAAAAAATACAAAAATGTTACGTTAAAGTTAATGTAGAAGTGGTCCAGCAAAATACAGATAGACGTTTGGAGACTGGATAGTGACAAGATAGCGTGATAGGTCAATGCGTATTACTACAAATCGGCTTATCAAGACAACTTAGTTATTTTCTAATTTAATGTTGATATACATACTTTTTATATTATCCCTTCTTCAGATTTTCCTTTTTTAGAACATCGAGTGGGAGAATATCAGATTTAATTTGGTAATCGACACAGTTTAAATGTATGTATTTTTAATGCGATTATTTTCTGACAACATACTCGTTCATGCTAGATTTTTAAAATTAAAGTTATTCATTTGAGGAAAAAATAGAAACAACAAAAACAACGTAAAATGCTTTATACAAGAAACGCTCGCACCAAATATCTGTTGAGTAGTGCAATATCAGATCAACCGTATAATAATTTTAGACAGACATATCAAACAAGGTCTTATATAAAGTCTCAGATTTCAAAATATCTGCTTAATATGAATATCAATACGATTAATTGATTTATTTTAGCTTCAATTAGAAATCTCCATTATTATTGTCTAGACACTGATATGATAGTCGACCATAAGATTAATGAACCAATCCATAATCGTTTTAATGTACAGCTTCAAGCAGTCAGACATTTATATGATAGCATACGGTTTAGTATTTTAAACACTAACGAAGTCGTCTTCCGTTCAACATGTTGAGTTTCTTGTGACGAATGTATTTTACATTAACAATCACGAGGTTTGGTCCCTTCCGTGAAACTACGGATAATAGACATCGCGAATCAAAAAAGTATTAATACCACACATAATAAAGGCTTAACTACGCTATGAAAATTAGATATGACAAAATCATTAAACATTAAAGCATATTCTTTTTTTTAAAGCAGAACTATTAAGCCAAAAACAATTTTGTTTGACCTATGTTTGCGCTTTTTTAAAATTAAATATACGACTAGGGGATTTTTCTTGTTATTCTTATTCAAAGATACAATTCACTTGCACCCTTGGTTCCATTATTCAAAATTATCTGATAAGTCAAATACACACTTTTAATTTCCGTATTTAAGAAACTTGAATTTATTTTCTTTATGAAATGAAATGATTGGAAGACGTCTGTTAGTTCGAGAGTAATTGCCTAATAGTGAAGAAAATAAAAAATATGTAAGTGCCTTTCAAAATAAGGATTTACATTTCCGTATCTATAATGTTTTAAAACATATATGTTCGGGTAACTAAAATGTAGGAAAAATATCATAGGCTTTGTAATATTATATACTAGTATGTTGGTTATTTTGTACTATGATTGGTAAAATAATATACATGTAACAAGTGGACAAACGACGATTGCCCAATGACAAAAAACATATTTTGTCATGTTGCCATAAGACAACAAATGATGCTGTAAAATACTACTGTTCTATATAGAGTTTTCTATATAATTTTTTTTAACTTTTATATTACAGTGAAAGTACACAGTATTTTGCATTGATATAATTATGCAATTAATTAAAACCATTGTAGCACTATATCTCACCTTAAGATTAACTTGTGGAAGTTTGCAAATTAAAAATCAATTTCCTACTACGACACGACTGTTTGAATTTCATTTTAACATTGGCCTTGATATCTTGCAATTTGCAAGTCATCTCATAATAACAACACAAATGCAAAGTAGTTTTCATTTCCTTACATCGGTTGAAGTGGATAACCATACCTAATAAAACAAAATTACCCAATATTACCCTGAAAATTTTGTTTTGTATAGAATAAAAGCTTACCCTATTAATAAAGGAGACATGCTGATGAACTAACTGAGACATGCATAACATTGTACGTCCGTGTTTCCTTTGGATATACAAAACAAAATGAGAAAGATTCACGATATTTTGCTTTGAAGGATTAAATTGCTTGCAAAACCATGCTTTTATATAGTTGTCTGATACTCTAAAAACGTCAGACTCCTAAGCAAAGAATGTCAAAATAATTAAAAAAAAAAAAAAAAAAAAAAAAAAAAACCTTCGTTGAATCCCCGTTTTCGAAAACTTTTTGCTTTTCAAAAATATAATAATTATAAATAAAGTTATTTCCTTTTGGCTTTTAATATGTTTAAATATGTAAATAAAGCTTTTTTCAAAGGCCTAAATATACCTTTTACTTTACATTAAATAAAGTGTACGAGTACAATGTATTACACTTAAAAAATTCATGTCCAGCGCTTATCCTATCGGAAAAATACAAGAAAACTGAAAAGCTGAAAAACAAATTCAGGAAAATTTAATCTCATCGAACACTTCTCGAGAAAAACAGATATTGCTTTGTAATCAAATAAATTACATTGTTCAGACTTTTCTCTCAGAACGACAAACTTGTTCATCAACATTACCACTGAAAGATGAGATTCCTAGAAACTTTTAGTACAGCATCAGCAAGAGTCTTTAATTAAATAAATTCCCTAAAGTTGTTAAAATAAGGAAAGTGTAAAGTTTGCCATTGGAGGCTTCAACGTGCATTTACATCGGCAGAAACAAGAGCGAGAACACATTTAAAGCCAGAGCCACAGGGCGAATGAGTTAGTAAATCCGAGGTTTCTTAACGATAAATGGTGCATTAGTGCAAGGGAAATACCTTTTGGCAGTTATGTTTTGAAAATAAAACTAAAGAGGCCCGTCATTGCATTGAGCTGTGAGAATCTATCCATTGATGCATGTTTTAAACATACGTGGACATATTTAATGCAAGAACACTTAATCGTACTTGTGTATGTTAAAATAAATGACGATAAGATTCAATTGTATGCATTTTATAAAATAATGTCTCCAAAAATGTCAAGACTTGTCAACGAAAACAAATTCTACACGATTATATGGATCACATAATATATAAGAATTCTACACGATTGTATTTTGTTAAGCAATGAGGATTTGCATAGAGAAATATGCACATAGAAACTCTGGCAAAACAATTTTCCATACGTCGTTTGATATTTTAATTGTTGTAACCAAAAGCCTAGTATAGATAGTTAAAGTATTTTATTCTTTTACAACTGGTTAAACTTGTATATCTCTGATGATGTTTTCGATTTAAATCTTATTAGATTCCTGACACATGGACGCTAGATGGAATCGATGTGCATTGATTATGCGCAGTAACCACTGGTCTTCCAATGTTTTTTTATTAAAGATATCAAGTCATTAAAAGCTTACATCAAAGATTATGAAAAAAACTATTTGAAGTCTGATTGATAGTGGAGTGAAACAAGAACTGACATACAGATGTTATTGGTATTCATGCAGATAAAATAGTTTAATAGTTCTTATGATTCGAAGCCAGCTATTTTTTTAGCAAATGTTGCCCATAACAATTGTGTTTTAATCTGGTGGCCCGTGAGCTTTTGACTTTGACTAAGCTAATGTTTTACTAAGATGATTCGTATTCCTTGCGAAATCTTAGTCATGTGATCTGAATTACGCCAAATATTTTTGTAATAACCAAGGTTAATTCATTATGTTCAAATGGTGGACCTAAATTTGCAAAATGGCTGAAAATATTAAATTTGCAACAGCTTATCCAATCTTAAGTGATAAATAAGTTTTTTTTAACACATATATCACTTTAAGATTTTTTACAATTGACCGTCAAAATTTGATTTAATGACTTCAATAGCATTTCTGAATAATTTGCAAAACTGACATTTACTTTATTATTCAAATATTTTTCTCTTTTTACAGAAAAAATATCAAGTTGAAATTCAAATTAAATCGAAAATCAGGGTGTCTTAAAATGCACTTGCACGAACAATATTGCATCCATCATGTAATGGTATATTTGTATTTTGAAGTATCTGCTTCTTTTCATGACGTTTGTTCCAATCAAATACAAATCAAAGTTAACACGCTTTAAAAATATTACTTTTATATTTGGGGATTTTAAGAAAATTTTCCATTAAAGTTAAAAAAATACATGTTTATAAATCATATTACTAAACACCTTTCTTTTCAAATGCAAACTGACATTGGTAATGACAAGGCTTAAATGTGTAAAAGAGGCAGTACTACTATTGCTACCAATAAAGCTAAAAAAATCAGTTCAATTAAATATAATTCCGTTATATCAACTAAACATTAGTACAAATTTACCTACATCATAAAAAATATAAAAATTAAAAATACACCGATATTTTTCATTAAGTAAACAATGTCTGATTGAACAGTGTATTTGGCTGTCAAAAGAAAAAAATAAGTTGATATTAATTTAATATTTTTACATCACATATCCCCCTTTTGACGTGACATAGTCCTAAATGGATAGTTGTCTCTTATGTAGGAGTCATTAATATTTATGTTTCATACATAATTAATCATAAAGAGAATATTTGACGTCTGAATTACGTCTGAACTTCTTGTAATTATTCAAATGTGGTAATTAGCTAGTTTGTAACATCATTTGACGCCAACGTGCCCACTCACAAACAATATAGTTACTCGTGTACATGATTTGAAGAATCGAAAATTTATGTTCCCTTATTATATATAAAAATCTTGCCTAACCGTGTGACATACATTTCTTTAATTTATTAGAAACTAGATCAAATGCGTGACAAGGATAACTGATACTGTATACTTTATCTTCGACCAATAATTAAATATGCATTCATAGTTTGGAACGGTCGTACACATTATGGACAATATTAAATTTGACTCTGCACGAATTGTGGCTTAACAAGAGCATTATCAATAGAGCGTTTTCTTAAAGAAATAAGATATGATTCATTATCCGACAGATATATATTTTCAAGTATACAATGTACAACCACTATGCGTCACTGCAAATCTGTATACGTTATTCAGTTCTTTGTCTAGCATTTAAGGTATCTTAAAAATAATTTCTTATTATTTTTAGTCCGTAAGATATTTTTCACTAAAAACTATAACAATTATGTAGAAGAAACCTCATGTTTCCGAAGTGTCATCGTTTAGTTCGAATATTAATATACAGAATAAAGTATGTAAGCTTCAGGTTATGACGCTAATAAAAGAATAATTATCGTTGTGTATTTTAAAAATGTAGGCATTATCGTTCTTTTTTCTTTTGGAAAAATAGAACATGGAACAAAACATTTTGTTGACGTGTGATAGCATATAACCTCAAGCAGAGAAAATAATTACACATTTATATGTAAAATCAAACGGAATGTGACATTTCGTTTTTAAAAGTTGTTCAATATTAGAAAAAAATCAGAAAGGAGTTGTGACATGCAATATACTTTATATGTATACAATTTAAAGCATTTGATTTTAATATTTAATTAAGAATTGTTTCCTAGATCTACACGTACATATACTGTATGGACAAAATGATTTATTGAAACAGTAAAGGCCGTGAAAAAGGCGGGATTTTTTTTCTATTTCTGGACTTAAGTTATACATTCTAAATGCTACAGGAGCAAGACACTATTTACCAGCTTATTATCACCTAATTTACAGTCTAGACATCGTTGGGCTTAGAATTCAATGAACCAATTCATAAACCCTTAAAGGTACATCTTTTGTCAGTCACCTAATCAGAACCAGTTAATATCATAATTGCCTATAAATATGCATGTCGTTCAGTTCTAGAACTCTATACTAAGAGAACGCAAATAAGTATATTGACAAAGTTGTAAAATTCAATTCTGTTTAAACTGTACATGTCGATAGCTTAAAAAAATATGTACCCAAATTATTATAATAGACAACCATCAGATATCTCCAACTGCTTGGCACAAAAGAGAGAAAGAGAGAGCATAGGCTATTTAATACAGGGTCCCTGCAAGATTGTTTCTTATCACACTTGACAATAAGTATCGGAAATTGGATCTTATTGTCATTTGTGTCTCATTGCTAGTTTAGAAATCAAAATGTAGTTGGTAAATTGCAGTGAAATTTGTAAAGAAAATTATCCAAAAAAAGGCAATAAGATTGGCCGACCGCCGAGATAAGAGTAGTGAAAGGGGGCAATATGGCAAAAATTTATAAAATTTGGGGAGATACGGCACAAATGTGGGAAAATTATGGCACAGTGTTGGGAAACTTATGGCACACTTTTATAGACCCGGGAAACTTACGACCTCAAAACGTATGTGCCTTTAATAAATGGATAGGGTACACTTAAACTCTCTTACAGATTTATCATATAATGAGAGTTTTGTGTTCTAAAAACCTGTGCTGTCATGTATATATTGATCGGTGTGTTCTACACTTCAAATAAACAAATTTCAATTCCAGGAATCGTGTATACATGAGTTGTACTTTCAATATCAATACAGTATATAAATTAAATGGGTTGACAATATATGAAAGATATATTCTTTCGGGAAGAATTGTGTTGGTTCTAAAAAGAACCTTTATTTATTTATTTTTATTTTTTATTTTTTTTTATTTTAAACGGTACATCAGTTCTTCACTGACTATAAATCTTCGCTTCTCAATGTTGCTCACTGGTTTGCTGCTCAATGTGTTGTTCAGTACTTTGTGGTTCAGTACTGGTCTGTTCAGTACTTGTCCGTTCAGTACTGGTCTGTTCAATTTGCCGTTGTTGCTGATGGTGACCTAAAGGGATAACAATCCCATAGAAGGGCATGAATCGTAGCTGTTGCTTCCTACTTTCGTTTTGTCTATCATTCTGTTTGTGTCTTTCCTATCTCAACTCTCTTTCAGACTTCTCTCTATATGACTGAGCATTTTGTTGCATGGTCTCTGTATTTCTACACCGGTACATCATTCTTTCCATCTCTTGTTCCACCAGTGTATGAACTTCAGCATACAGTTGTAGACTTTTGAGTTCAAGAGCATTAATCTCCGCAATATTTTCTTCAACCATCTTCATGTTGCCAATGGTGTGTGGTAAGGTGTGTGCCATGTAAGGCTCCCACGTTTACAATTTTATTGTAAACGTTTACACGATTGTTAAGAACCGAAACGATACCGTTTAAACGGTGGTACTTCTATGTACTATACTACACCTTGTATTCAAGTCGCCAGATGATGACCTACTTTCTATTTTTAACACATGTACAAAAGAAACAAATAAATAATGTTCAAGGTTCATCATGATTGTCGGCACACATTTTCTGCATCTCTCTTTTGAAAGATCAAAGGAAAATTGAATTTGCAAAAAAAACTGTATTATGTCACGAGCGATTATTGCATAGCAATGCTGTGTGGAAGGTTGTAACACCCATTTTCCGTTTTTCACTTGGAATAAACCAATAAGAATTGATTAAATCCATGATTACAAGCAATGATCAAGATTTTTGTAAGACAATATGGTCATTTCAATTAAACGGTAAAAAATATCGAAAACGTTTACGAATGAAAATCGAAACGAATCTGTTTAAACGTGTAACCGTGGTATGGAACGCCATAGCTGCCTCATGTTATTACATTTCTTTTGATCTTGCCCAGAAAGCGTCTTATTATGTCAAATATAAGCGTTGTAATGCCATTGTAATGTGACGACTTGTCTAAACATTGCATTATTATGCGTAACAGTAGTCTTGACTTGTGTTAACATGTTTAATTTTTTCAAACAGTAGTGTTATCATGTCAAAATGTCGTTTTGGCTTGTCTGAAATGTGTCATATTATGTCAACTAGTCGCGATATTTGGTCAAATTGTGGAGCTGTTTTGTCAAAAGACTGTCTGATCATTTGAAACAGTAATGTTCTCTTGTTGTAACTTGGTGTTGACTTGTAAAAGCACAGCTTTATTTTATCAAATTGCCATGGAATTTCGTCAAAATACGGTGTTTAAATGCCTTAACATTGTCTTATTGTGTCAAACAACTGTGTTAATTTGCCAACGTACAATACTGAGTTGTCTTTTTATATCAAATATTCGAATTATCTTGCCGAAATGGGGTGTTGACTGGGCTAAATCATGCCTTATTATGATAAACTGCATGCTATTTTGTCAAAAAGCGGTTTTGACTGGTTAAAACTCAGTCTTATATAGTTAAAAAAATTGCGATATCTTGCCGAATGTGGTAATGACTTGTCTAAACTCTTTCTTATAATGTAAAACAGAATTGTTATATTTTCGAAATTTGATGTTTTCTTGTAAAGCACAGAAACAGTCTTATTATGTCTAATAATTGTGTTAATTTGTTCAAATTTAGTTCCGTCTTGAGAAAGCGCTGTCTGATTTTGCTAAACTGTCCCGTTACCTTTTTTGCTCTATCTTTTCACGCTCAGCGCGGACTCTGGTCACGTGATACTAAATTTTGACAACATCGCATCTGGACATGATAGCACGATTATCTGACATAATGAGACGGCATGTAGACATGTTTACGTCATAAACTGGCAAGTTAACGCCACTGTACTACATAATGATACTGTGTTTCAACAAGTAAACACCACATTTGAAAAGGAAAAATGGTGTTTAGTAAAATTAACACTGAATCTTGACAAAATAAAATGACACTTTGACAAAAAGTTAGTAATTTTAGAAAAGTCATCACCACGTTTCGACAAGATGATATGACTATTTGACATAATAAGACGAATATAGACAAGTTGAATCTGCATTTGGACACAATTGTATGACAGTTTAACAAATTAAAATAGCGTTTTAACAGTGCATAACCATAATTTGTAAAGATACCATCATTATTTCACATAATAAAACGGTGTTTAGGCCGGTTCACATAAAGTTTGGATAAAATAGCATGGCGATCTGAGATAATAAGGGAGTGTTTAGACATGTCAATACCATCTTTCGACAAGTCAACAATACTGTTTGACATAATAAATAACTTTTACACAAACAAACAAAATTTATTGGCAAGTCAACATTAATATTTCACAAAATAAGTATTTTATAGACATGATTACAACAGTTTTAGACAAGTAAGCATGATGTTTTGGCACAATAAGACAGAATAACACCACCTCATACAAAGCAACATAACAGTTTGACAAAACAGGACAGCACTCAGCCAGGTTAATATAACGGTTGAACAAGATATCACTACTAGCCGACATAATAAGACATGAGTTTGACAAGTTCACACCAAGTTTCGACAAGATAACACTACTGTTTCACATAATAAGACAATTTCTAGACAAATTACCACCACAGTTGGACAAGACAGCATGCTATTTTGACAAAAGGAGACATTTTTTAGGCAAGATAACACCGAATTTGAACACAATGACATGGCAGTCTGACAAAATGTGACGGTGTTTAGACAAGTCAATACCACATTTGGACAAGACAAAACGACAGTATAACATAATACAATAGTGTCACAACATACCAGGATCTTATTTGGACAAGATGACACCAACTTCCGACAAGATAACACTACTGCTCCACATGATAAGACAATTTCAAGACAATTCAACACAACATTTAAACAAGTCTGTGTTCAGACATATTGAAATCTTAATTCGAAAATATGGCGTGCATGTTAGACATAGTAAGACTTCCATTCGGCATGTTAACACCGGATTTGCACATGATAACATGACGTTTTCAAATAATAAGACAGTGTTTAGACAAGTCAGCACTACGTTTTGGCAAGAGAAAATGAATATTTGACCTAACAAGACTTCGTTAAGACAGGTTCTCATAGAACGTTGGCAAGCCAACACTTCTATTATACATAATAAGATGCTTTTAGGGAAAAATAAAACAAAATGTAACAACATGAGGCAGCTATGGCGTTCCATAGGTGGGGCCTTAGTGCCATGTTGACAAATGATGAACATTGATGGTAGTCCGCTCTTTGTATAGGCACGGGACCGGATTGACCTCATTTTACATTAACCATGATATCAAAATTATGATATCTTGATAACCAATTATGACAAAAAAGACATGGTGTTATGGACCAATCAAATGAGAGCTATGATAGATCATAACGGGGACGTGAATTTTAATGTCAGCGAATAATGAACAATTTTTACTGATCATTATAATTATGAATATATGGAATTAAGGGACTTATATATAATGACTTTGATATTTGTATGACATTAATGATAAGATATTTTCTTTCTGGATGAAATAGGGTGGCCCTTAAAAGGGCCGTTTTTTTAATATTATAAGGGGAAAAAAACACCACACGGCTTACTTCTTTTTCATCATCTTTGATCCAAGACCAAGTCCAACATCAGTTTTTCCTTTATCCGATGATTTACTGGAGTCATCAGTCGTTGAACGATGACTGTTTTCCCCGTATTTGAATTCAACGGGAACGACAACGATCTGCCTTGAATTTCAGCGGGACTGTCCGTTCACGCAGTGCATTTTCTAAATTGGTCATATTGGTGTTCATTGACCGCATTTCTTGAATCAATTGTTGAAATAGTTACACCATTTCACCCCTGGTTTTGTTGAATTGCTGCTGCTGCTGTTGTTGTTGCTGCTGCTGCTGCTGGTACTGCTGTTGTGGGCGTTGATACTGATTTCTCGGTGTCTGGGCTTGATGTTGTTGATAGTCTGCTGTTTGAACCGTAAATCGGTGTGCCCATATAATTAGGATCACATATCACGTCTGCTTCGAGTTAAGATATCTGTAAAATCTTCCATGCTGAAGCTAAGGAGGAATGTGTCAAATAAAAACGAAGGTCTGTATTTACGTGAACTGAACGAGTTAACCGGATTGACCTCTGTGACAACGTTCTAGTAAATAATTGACCAATCAGCAAACGTTACGTTAATCTGAACTTTTCTGAACGTGGCACAAAACTGAACGTTATTTGTGTTTCTTTGAACATGAAAAACTTGATATAATTATATAAAAATGAATACCAATATGGTTCAATTTATAATTTTCTTATTTACCCCATTCAGTTTAATGCATACATGTATAGATATTGATTTTTTTCTATCCGTATAATAATGCAAACTTTAAAAGAACCCTCTTAGACCGTGAGTTTAACAGTGTTTCTCATTTAAACCCGCGATTATTCTAATTTGTTTTTATATATGAATATTATATTTACATGATGTATACAGATATCGTAGATACTGACCATGCGAAAATAAAATAATGTTTTACATTATAAAGAAAGCGAAAAATTCGCTATATTTATTTTTTAACCTGTGTGAAAAAATACACAGATCGTGGTATTGTTTATAAATTATAAACAATGAAGTATCGACGTGTCCTCGAGCTAGGTTATATAGTGTATTGATGTATTAACATGTTTACAATATTTTTTAATGAAATGCTATATAATAAACAATATTTGAATATGTACAATATATTATTTTTTATTATGCTGATATATATAAGTGTGATAAACACTATTTTGATATAATATATTTTTATGATGTTGATATTTATTGATATTTTATATATTCATTTTATGAAAAAAACAAAACATTATTACTGACAAATGTTTTAAAAGAAAATACAATCTTTAATTTGATTGGTTGATGAGTTATAAAAATTGTCAATTTACATGTGAGCATTATGGTAAGTAGGTCAATCTGGTTGGAAACGTAAAAATAGGCCAAATTTCGGTCTTTGTTCATCATTCACTTTCTGAACAAGTTTTGTAAACATTATCGTGATGTCTAATACACTTGAGAGAAAAATGGATAAGGTCATGACCCTATACAGCAGGCTGGGCAGGGCAGTGTTGGAGTTACAGGAGGAGGTGTTGCGGGTGCAGAGGGAGGAGATAGAGAGACGGAGAGAGGAAATGGAAAGAAGAGAGGATGAAAAAGAAAGAAAAAGAAAGGAATATAGAAGGATGATGGAGGACTAGACTCCCCACCAACCACCCCAAGATGAAAATGTGATCATCATTGATGGGGAGGATTGAAGCTCGGACGACGAGCCGGAGTTTCACCTCCAGCTTGGACCCAGCAAGAAAAAGTGGGCCAAGCTCCAGTACTGCCCTGCCTGCAGGGGCACTCACCCCGAAAGTGAGTGCCACTAAATGGCATTTGCCATAAAAACGGCCCTTTTCAGGGCCACCTAACTATTGTCGAAAAGAAGTACCTCAATATATTGTCACACAAACATATAAGTCATGATATAGTCTAAGCCCCTGTATTAATTTATAACCTATACAGTAGAGTCGATATATAGATTCATTTAAAAAAATTTGTTTAGTATAAAAGTTTTATTATAATTCATATCTATTTCCAAAAAAAAATATTATTCAATGTAGACAGAAAATAGTTGCTGTAAGTTTTATCAAAAATTAATCAGATTGCATATTTAATATTTTACATTTTGTATGTAAGTCTATCAGATTTTTATATTTAAGATGTGATATTTACATGTACTTTCCTACATTTTGAATGTAGGTCAATCCGATTTTTTGTAGAAATATTTTTATCCAATCAAATCATTTTTTAAATATTTTATAAAATTATATCTAATATGTATGTGAATGTAGGTCAATCCGAAAATGTTTATAAAAGGGGCAAGTGAGAAATGCATTCTTCATTTCTCTAGAACCATGGGTTTGGGCTTCCTTTAGGGATTCTGTATTTATCTATTTTGAGAAAGCTACTCCGTACGTTGAAGAAATTCTTCTTCAAGAGAGATTCGACTCCTGAGTGGGTCTATAGGAAAATAGAAAAGAGGCAGAGGGAGACTGCCCTCAAGGAATTCTTTGCCAGAAGGGGTGTGAACTGGCCAAGAAGAACTGTGAAGCCTAACAATATTGTTACGGCTTCACAGTTGAAGGCCTTCCGAAACTTAATAATTTATACCCGGATTTATCCGAGTTTTATTCAGTTTTACACAAACAGCCCTTTTCAGGGCCCACTATTTCGGAAAGAAATGCCTCAAAAATATTGTCAAAAATAAATCTAACCTTACAAAATTATTCCAATAGATATTCCATTATCCATTTTTTTAACCTGTGTTTACTACATCTATATACTGATCAGTCTACACTCTACACATCACAAATTTAAATTTCTTGGAACCGTGTGTATTAAATGTCAATGTAAACTTTCAATATCTGTAAATAAAAACAATATGTTTAACTTTTTTAAAATCGTTTTTATTAAAATTTTGTCATAAAACATTATTATTTTTACATTTCATTTCAACATTAAAACATTTTTATAAACATAAATTTTAAACAATATTTTATTTTAAACTTTTATAAACTTTATAAACAATGTTTTAATACATTTTTTAAAAACTTGACAATATTGTTATTAATTTTTTTGAACATTATAATTTTTTAACAAAACTTTTTTAAACTTTAGTTCACTTTTTTATTATTGTTCACATTTTTTAAAACAGTTTTTTCACGGCCTTTCTTGATCTTTTCAGTGACTCTCCAAAAATGGGTACAATTACACAATGAAAAAAAAGTGATTTTTAGCTCGACTTTTTTTTTGAAAAAAAAGTAGAGGTATTGTTATAGTCAGGTCGGCGTTGCCGTTGCCGTTGCCGTTCCCGTCCGCAAACTTGTACCTGGATCATAACTTTTTTTATTTCTAGGTGTATTGTCAGGGGCGTAGCTGCCTATACGCCAAATACGCACGTGCGTACAATTCGCTCAAGGAGACAAAAAAATTATTATTCTAAAAATGATATAAAAAACCAAAGGCTAACCCTGGTTAGGCACAAAAAAATGATTTAAATGAATAAAAAAAATACATTTTATATATATATGTAAGAAAAAGTAAAATTTTTGTTCAATTAAATCATTGTAATATTCGTTCACTCCCTTAGTTTTCTAAATATTACACAGCTAACTCCCTGATTGGCTACGCTCTGTGTAGCGAAGCAAAGGGGGACCACTCCGAAGAAATTGTTGTCAGTGTAGCAACACCGAAAAACATCCGAAGTTTACGGCGCGGGAATTTTCAAAATGGCACAACCTGACTATCGCGATATTTTTAAAAATGAAGAACCATTGACTCATGATGAGAAGCTTGCTCTTCTTACGCCTAGCTGGAATCCGGACAATTTCTCTTTCCCTCAAAAGTAGGTCTGACTGTCTAAGGTTTTGAATTGATCAAATTCATGTTTTAAAAATACATAAGATGAAGATCTTCAATTTTTATTACAGTAAAGTTCTAATCTATAATCAAATATTGTAAGCTCAAGCAAGCTGATACAGATGTATATTCTGTGGATCCCTTTTAATATCTGTAGTCTATATTTTTAATTTTAAGAATGCCTGAATATAATGAATTCATATTGTTGACGTAAACATAATACTAGATCTATATAAAGATATTAATATCTTTGTAAATATAGTATAATGTTTACGTCAACAATATGACGTAAACATAATGGACTGAGCTGGAGCGTACTCAGTAGTTAGATCTAATATGATTTGCCTGAGAATGATAATTTAATACTAGATTTCTAACTGAGGGTCTAATGATATCGCTATACTAGATCTAAATTGCGGCTAAATTATCATTAAAAATAAACTGTTCCCAATAATATGTGATGTTATCTTGTCACTATTATGGATGACAATCTTATCTTACTTTGTATCATAATTTGCTGAACGGGATTTCATCAAATTCAAGTGAAAATCATGCAAGAGTTTAAAAGTGTTCATTAAAATTTTTTTTATATTTTTTTACAGTTAACATCTGTGGGAAGTTTCGAACCGGCGCAAGCATTTCCTGGTTTTAAGCAGTAAAAGTGGTTGGATTTCTATTCCAAAGGATTGGTGTTTTCTGGCGGCACAATGCTCTTTTTTGCCGGGTCGGATAACCGGGGCAATTACCCCTTATAAAGCTCCTCTATCTGAACTACAGTAAATGCTGCTAAAATTCTCAAAAACACGAAAAAATTTTTCGTCTTTAGAGTAAGCAGTTTGTGTGACAACTTTCTTCGCTATCTGACGCGGGAATAAGTGTGATATTTGAATTTCCATATCCACCAGCTACAACCAACTTGTTGAGAAAACCCGAAGTTTTTCGGCATTTTTTGAACAATTATTCTGTGGCAGGAACAGAATATTGCTTAAAGGGCCACAAACGAAAAGTGGTAACTTTCAAGCTTTATTAAGACTTCAAGCAAAGAACAAATGCTATTTTAAAGAAACACTTGGAATTGTGGCGACCCTCGCACGCTTTACACATCTCCAAGTATTCAAAATGAGCTCGTTTCTATCGCAGGGAACATATTCTCTTCAGATTTAGAAGCTGCATGCAAAAAGCTGGGATTGTTTGGGTTCATTGCTGACGAAGCAACGGATGCATCAACAATGGGCAGATGGCATTAGTGCGTGAGATTTGTGGACGACAACCTTGTTCGTGAGGAATTTTTTAGGTTTCTCAGAGACTTCCAGCACTACCGGCGAGGCACTCTCAATTGCATTCCTACACCAGGCTTGAACAATTAGGTAATAAAAAGTAAACATATATATTTAGAGTTATATTCTCATATAAAATATTTAGATAAAAAAAGTTTTAAATTTTTTCCCTTTTTTAATTTTTCTTTCAAATTAAAAAGGTACGAAATTTCTTTTGGGATCGGTTTAAATTTCCCTCGGCCCCTAACCTAAACGATTACAATTTAACGCAAAGGTGTTCCGCTTTTGTTTGGGGTCCATTACCCCCCCGCACTTTCCCCCACTTTTTAAACCCCCCTATGTCTTTTTTTATTGACTGTCAAAAAATAATAATTATAGTATCATTAAAAGTTTTTTCGTCACACTTCTGTTCTTTTTAGGGAAAATTAAAAATGGAGCAAAAAAATTAATGTTTTAAAAAAGTCAAAAGACCTTAAAGATGGGGGCGTCATCAAAAATTGTTTAAATCAAAATCTTTTTAAGTGATTCCCTAATATATAAAAGGTCTGTTGTTCGCCCCAAATTTGCCATTTTTTTTAAACACCTGTTTTTTTGGAAAAATTTTGTCTTCAGGGATAAAAAACTTAGAAAACTTTGTATTTAACGCATTGAAAATGACAATCAATTTATTTTAAAATCCCGAATTGAAATTTTAAAAATCATGTTATTTTGAAGAGTAAGTTGCAAAAGTTAAGTGCAAAACCAGAGAGATGTAGATAACATCTATGTCCTCTGACAAACATAATAACAAAACATATAAAACAAAAACGAAAATCAATAAAAAATTAAATAGAAAAACAATCATTTTTCAAATATTGTTGAACCAAAATTAAATAAGAAAAAAAGAACATAAATATACGCCATCTCGGATCTAACAACACCTATGGCAATTATGAAATCATAAAACCTATTGCGCCTATATAACGCATTTCATAGACTCAAATTCAATTTTTATCACATCTTCATCTCACGAAACTTACCGAAAATCTAAAAAATTAATAATAATTGGGTGTGCATTGACAGATTAAAAAAAAATGAAAAAATATATATATACATCAACCTGTTAAGAGTACATGTTCAATATTTCATTTTATCTTCAGCAGAATGAAGAAAAATAGAAAATGCTTTGAATTGTAGTAAACATTTTTATTACAGTAAGTTTTTTCTTCTTCAAAAACTACATGTATCTCTTAAAGTTAAAAATTTTATGTATATGAATTGAATGTGTTAAGATTTATGAAAAATATTTTTCATCTGATTTTACGTGTACTCTATTAGGATGCTGGTTTAAGTTCGATCCACCCGATCCGTATCCCTAAGTGTCTATGAATATATTTTAAATTTTCAGGCAATGTACCCTCTTAAAATGGCATAAGGGAAGCTATGGCCTAGTGGTTAAGGTGTCTGACTGTCAACCCAGGGATCATGGGTTCGAGCCATAATTGGGTCACGACCATTTATTTTTGGGGGGCAAAAGTACGGTTTGGGTTCCCAGGAAGGGTCTCAAAAGTGTTTAAAAAATTTTTGCAAAAATTTTTGGTGCTAAAGGCAAAAATTATTTTGTTAAAAAAAATTTAAAAACCCCAAAAGGCAAAAATTTTAAATATTATGGAAATCCCAAAAATCTTTCATGTTTGCAATGTATGCATTTATTTCGGGTATCAAACTTAAAAAATGAAGGGGAAAGGTTATAAATGGGCCTCGAACATGCCCGGGGGCTTTAAAAAGGGTGTACAGGCACGACCCGGGGGAAGCATCCCAGTTTCCCGTTTTACTCGAAATTGTAAGGACACTGTTTAAATTCTTGCAATAGTGCTTTTCTTGAAAGGGGGGTTTTTCGTTCCCCAAATGATGGACGTATTTAAAAATTTTGCATTTGTTTCAGTTTTTTCAGCAAAGCTTTTTCCCCGTATAAGCAGCAATTGAGGGGACCTAAAATTTCTTGGGGCAGATGCGGGAGCGACCCCATCGAAAAAACCTATGTGGGGCCCCCAAATGGGCACCCGAGGCCGATGATTGACAACTTTTCCCTTGTTTCGTTAGGTATTTTTATTGTTATTTCATTTAAAGCAGCTCCCTTAATATATTAAATATAAAATAAATATCTTTAAAATGAAATTTACCCGCCTAAAAATTTGTCTTTTTTTGCAAAACCCGTTGGGTATAGTTTTTAAAATATCCGGTTTTAAAATTTAACGCTACTTTAAAATTTAAACTGCAGGGTAGTATTTCCCGTTTGGGGTGTTTTGGAAAAAAAATTGAAAATTTTTTTAAAATTTGTTTCCTTTTGTTTTTTACCCCTTTTCTTTTTTCAATTTTTTGACGTTTTGGTATATACATTGTAAATCTATTTATGCCATCTAGGACAGTTGTTACAAGCATTGCAGGGACCGCTATCAGACAATGGCGATAGTAAAGCTACTGGTCACTGTCTGTCTATACAGCAGTTTTGGATTTATTATCACACTGGTGGCATCGCAGCACGTTCTGGAGGCGCTAGTACCTTTGTCCCTTACACTGCAGAAAAAAGACTGCGATCTCGTGCGGGCCCTCACAGACACCAAAGTTGTTATTAAAACATTGCAGGTATATAAAATGCAAATACGACTGTAAACATGCTGCTCATTTCTTCCTTTGTCAAGTTGAGATCAATAAATTATGTTTTTAAGGTAGACCATGGGTAATGGGAACCATAAGGAACTGTAAAATTGAAACATAGGACAGTTTATGTGTCTTCAAGGTCACCTGTATGCAAAATCTAAATAAAAATTTACCGTGTGGTTTATGAGTTATGGATATATTTCTAAACTAAGACTTTGCCATTACAAGGGCCTATTTTCATAAATAAGGAAACTCTAAATAATCTGTAATATCATCATTATAAAAAATGTTTTTTCTATGCCAATTGCTAAGAAACAAAAAATAACAATCAGGTAACAAATTTCACAAGCAAAATGTTTATTTCTAAACAATGTGTTCTTAATATGTATAAAAAGTTACCCTACCCCACCCACTTTAAACACTAATTTTACCAATTCCTTATCTAAAATGCCTTATTCAAAAAATATTCCTAAAAATTTTTCCATAATGAGGGGCTGTTTTCAAAGTTTGCCAAAAATTTTCTTAAAGGTATATTGGTTGATCATGCAAAATATAAAATACTTTTACCGTGTAGTTTTTTATTTTATTAAACTTTGAATATATCTGGTATCATATTTAACGTAATAAATTTGGCTTATTTAGCAAATAAATACCTTTAGCAAATATTACATTTAAATAAACACCTTTTTTCTTCCTAAATGGATCGAGGAACATAAATTAATGTTAAAGAAAAAAAAGAAAGAAAAAAAAGTTGCCCCTTCTGGGGGTTTTAACCCACCGCCTTCAATTTAAAATGATTGTTTGAAACTATGTTTTAGCCTATTTGAACTTCTCAAAGTAGAGGTAATGCTTTAAACCATGGTCTACCTTTAAAAAAGATTTCTACATTAGAATTTGTAACAGACAATATAAAATTTAGATAATATTAAGAACTACCTGATATCTACTCATATTATAAAAGTCGCCCCCATTTTTTCAGTTGAAAATTAAAATGTTTGTCTTTAATCAAAATTTAAATCTTGTAGCTTATATTTTGCCGGCTTTAAAAAAAACCCTTCGTTTATCTCCATTTTTAGAATATAAAATCATTTTTCTGTACAATAAAATACATAAAATTTTTTAAACCCAATTAAAATGAGCGACTTAATGCAGTTTGGAGGGCCCTTTTTGAAAAACTGAAAACGTGGCTTTGGATTTTGAGCCCCAAACCCCCAGAAATTGGCAGGGAAACTTTTGGCCCCCCGCAACCCGTGAAAATGCCCCTCAATAACAGTCTCAGTTCTGGGGGGGAAAACTGTATTCCCCATTCATTGCCCACTTGAAAACGAACTTAATGACGGGACCCTGCAATGGGGAAAGGATAGGTTCGGGGCACAAGGGTTTTTGTTTCCCCTGCACGGGTTTAATTAAAATAAAACATTTTTTTGTATGAATTGATGAAAATGATATTAGTCAATAAAATTTAAAAATTATAGTTTTTAAAGAAAACCAGTTTTTTCCGACCTAAAATGTTGTACAAAATGTTTTGTTTTCAAATAAATTGATTTGGGAAAAATAAAGCATAAAAGGTGTTTTAAAAATATTTTTAAAATTTTGAATTCTTATTGGAGTTTACAGTGTCCTTTTATAATCAATCTTTTAAACTTTTTTATTTTTAAAAAATAGATAGAAAAGTATGGGTGACCAGATCCCGATGGCTTGAGAATCTAAGAGCTTTGCAGTCTTCTCTCAACGTAATTAAATGACGGTTTTTGAGAGAATGTCACATGATGGGATTGGTGGTTGTTGTATCGGATTGCCGACAGCCCGTCCTCAAATCCCAGGATCACTTGGCCGGCAAACGCTTTGTTTTGGGGGCGTCAGAGGAAATTCTTATCCAATTATTTCGCAAAATGCTTGTGATTCTGCTTGCCAGTTGTTCCTGTATCAACATCCTACGGCAGAACGATCATTTTCTACGGATGCGCCGGGTAAAGAATTACTTAGAAGACACAAAATGGGAACAGAACGGATGGAGTGGCCTGGGGCTTAATTGAACATTTATCGAGAGCGGGGGAGTTAGACATTGAAAGAATAGTAAAACACTTTTGCTAATAGGAAACCACGTCGTCTTGCTTTACTTTTTAAGGTGTTAAAACGAAAATTAGGCAAAAACAGCAACTATTAATTGTTTTTGCCTTTTAGGAAAATTTTGGTAACTTTTTCCTGCGATTAATGAAAACCAGTTTAATTTTCTTTATGAATTTTAATGGATAAAAGATTATTCAACTCACGTTGACTGTATTTCATTTGTCAAATCTTTAAAAGTGATGATTTTGTTGTAGATGATTAAATTCATTTCTTGAAATATTTTGGACTTAATTTTTCATTTTATCGACCACTAATTTGAATAAAAATTCCGAAATCTAAGCATCCTTTGAATTGGCAAAATTCGTCCGGGTTTTTCGGGGGGCTTCGCCCCCTGGTCCCCCATCAGGGCTCTGCCCTGAACCCGCAAGGGCCCTACGCGGCCCCCTTGACCCCCAGCGTATCGTGCGTACCTTTCATTTCCGTCCAGCTACGCCCCTGATTGTCTTCATACTTGGCCACAACAACCATTGGGACAAGACCTTTCAGTAGACCACACTAACCTTGACCTTCATCCATAAATGACCTTGACCTTCAAGGTTAAAAGTCCAATTTTTGCTTGTTCATGCTGTTATTGGCTGTAACTTTGTTATTTTTGAATGGATTGTCTTCAAACTTGAACATAATAATCTTCAAGAATATCCCTTAAAAATAATCGGCCAGACCTTGACATTCACTCATAAATGACCTTGACTTTGAAGGTCAAATTATTGAATTTTTCATTTTTTTGGCTATTATTGGCTGTAACTTTTTTTAATTTTGAATGGATTGGGTTTCAACTTTAACTATAATTATCTTCAGGGACTCCCTTAAAAAAAACTAGACAGACCTTGACCTTTGACTTTGAAGGGTCAAATTATTGAAATTTTTCATTTTGTTGGCTTTATTTTGCTGTACTTTGTTATTTTTGAAAATGGATTGTCTTAAACTTGAACATAATAATTTCAAAGTAACCTGTTAAAAAATATACCGATAGAACCTTGGACCTTCCACTATTTATGACATTGTTTTGAAGGTAAAATTATTGAAATTTTCATTGTTTTGGCGGGTAACTGAACTGTAACTTTGGCTATTATTGAAGGGTTCAACTTCATATTTATAACCGACATTCTTAAAGACCAGACCTCGTTGTTTATCAAATCCAAATTTTAGCTTGGGCTCTTTATAATGCCTTGACCTTTAAAAGGTTAAATTACTGGGAATTTTTAGATTTGTGCATTAAAATGACCATAAATTATATATTTATTGGTGTGTGTGTGTGTGTGTGTTTATATATATATATTTACAACAACAACAAGAATTCCGTCATTCTTTCTATTTATAGAATTGTGTCATTGTTTCTTTTTTAGAAATTGCGTCATTGTTTCTATTTTTAAAATTGCGTCATTGTTGCTATTTTTAGAAATTGCGTCATTGTTGCTATTTTTAGAAATTGCGTCATTGTTTCTATTTTTAGAAATTGCATTGCGTCATTGTTTCTATTTTTAGAAATTGCGTCATTGTTGCTATTTTTAGAAATTGCGTCAATGTTTCTATTTTTAGAAATTGCGTCATTGTTGCTCTTTTTAGAAATTGCGTCATTGTTGCTATTTTTAGAAATTGCGTCATTGTTGCTTTTTTTAGAAATTGCGTCATTGTTTCTATTTTTAGAAATTGCGTCATTGTTGCTATTTTTAGAAATTGTGTCATTGTTGCAATTTTTAGAAATTGCTATTTTTAGACATTGCGTCATTGTTGCTATTTTTAGAGATTGCGTCATTGTTTCTATTTTTAGAAATAGCGTCATTGTTTCTATTTTTAGAAATTGCGTCATTGTTTCTATTTCTAGAAATAGCGTCATTGTTTCTATTTTTTAGAAATTGCATCATTGTTTCTATTTTTAGAAATTGCGTCATTGTTGCTATTTTTAGACATTGTATCATTGTTGCTATTTTTAGAAATTGCGTCATTGTTTCTATTTTTAGAAATTGCGTCATTGTTGCTTTTTTTTTAGAAATTGCGTCATTGTTTCTATTTTTTAGAAATTGCGTCACTTGTTTCTATTTTTAGAAATAGCGTCATTGTTTCTATTTTTAGAAAATTGCGTCATTGTTTCTATTTTTAGAAATAGCGTCATTGTTTCTATTTTAGAAATTGCATCATTGTTTCTATTTTTAGAAATTGCGTCATTGTTGCTATTTTTAGACATTGTATCATTGTTGCTATTTTTAGAAATTGCGTCATTGTTGCTATTTTTAGACATTGCGTCATTGTTGCTATTTTTAGAAATTGCGTCATTGTTGCTTTTTTTTTAGAAATTGCGTCATTGTTTCTATTTTTAGAAATTGCGTCATTGTTTCTATTTTTACAAAATTGCGTCATTTTTGCTTTTTTTGGAAATTGCTTCATTGTTGCTATTTTTAGAAATTGCGTCATAGTTTCTATTTTTAGAAATTGCGTCATTGTTGCTATTTTTAGAAATTGCGTCATTGTTTCTATTTTAGAAATTGCGTCATTGTTTCTATTTTTAGAAATTGTGTCATTGTTTCTATTTTTAGAAATTGCGTCATTGTTTCTATTTTTACAAATTGCGTCATTTTTGCTATTTTTGGAAATTGCGTCATTGTTATTATTTTTAGAAATTGCGTCATAGTTTCTATTTTTAGAAATTGCGTCATTGTTGCTATTTTTAGAAATTACGTCATAGTTTCTATTTTTAGAAATGGCGTCATTGTTGCTATTTTTAGAAATTGCGTCATTGTTTCTATTTTTAGAAATTGCGTCATTGTTGCTATTTATAGAAATTGTGTCATTGTTTCTATTTTTAGAAATTGCGTCATTGTTGCTATTTTTAGAAATTGCGTAATGTTGCTATTTTTAGAAATTGCGTAATGTTTCTATTCGTATATATATACAAAACATATAAACAAAACTAATGTGACAAGACAGACCAACTAAATTTATAAAAAGGAAACGTTAAGATATGTTCAAACCTTTCTATGTTTGCGTTTAGAAAAAGTAAAAAGTCGAGCGTTGCCCCCGCCCGGCGGTGGCTCTTGTTAAAGAATCTTAGATTGTCAATATTTTTGCATTTTTTAAATAGCCTATGTATAATGATACTATTTCAGAAAGAGTTGTCCACAACATTATGTCTCCGTTTTTGAAATAAGTGTTTAAAATATGTACCTCAAATTCAAATTTACGGGCGTTAGAAGGCCGGGGTACAATCTTAATAAATGAATTGTTCAAAAACATGTTGTGCTATGTACAACAATTTTTATTTTACAGAAGATACAGCAGGCTTATAGAATGTGATTTACGATGTGGTTTTCTAATGTGTATAAAGGTTAAACAAGCAATGTGTTTAAGAACATTTCTTTTATTTTTTTTCAAATCCAAACATCGAAATTTCACTTTCTTGTAAATGAAGGCGTTACACTGAAACATTGTAATAACTATTTTAAACACACAATAAACATTTGTCAAACACTGAAAACGTTTTTCTATGACATTAAGTCATAAAAGATTAAGTTTTAAACACTTTTACAGAAACATAACTTATCGTTATGGAAATTAGAAAATCATCAACATTCTCATATGACATTAAAGTGTAGTTCAACTGAACAAGGTATATTGTTTCATCATTTAAAATGATACAAATAACACTTGCAGATATTTGCAATGTTACAAGGCCATTTTCTCGCTCTGTTACGGAGGTTAGCATTGTTTCACTCTACACGTAATGTCCGTCTCTTTAACATTGATGGTACTGACGAAATATATCTTCAATCAGTTTCCTTTCAGCCGATGATATCTTGTAACACCGTTTGGATTTCCCGATAGCTGTAACTGAAGAAAGGACCAATAAAACGCACTTCCTTTTTACCCATATTTCATCACGGGTGATTGGAAATTTGTAGGCCTCTCCGTATTTCCCTGAGTTTGTCAAAAAGTTTATTTGAGCATCATCATCATCTAAATCTGTTACCTGGCCGACATACCAGTCCCTCTCGTAAACAGCTGCCACCCAGTCGTTTATGGCTATGTTTTGTATTCTTGATTTCTGTAGATGTTTTGTATCTCAATGTCATCTGTCATGCTATCCGCCGTAGAAACCAATGTCTTATCATCAGCATTTTCAGGCGCTACTTTCTTTACACTTTTGTACAAATTATGTATCGTCCATCTACTACATGACGTAGTCTGGACATCAGAGAGGCATTGTCCACAATTACAGCTTGTTTCTCGCGTTGCTATTTTTTCAGTGCTTATATGAACAGCGGCATGCAATTTCATTGTGCCTGTTATTGGCATCCGCTTTTCTTTTCTGTTGATTTCCTCTAGGGCTTTCATCACTTCGTCATCAGTGTATGCAAAATATTTGACTTTGCTTATATCGCTTGTCGATTCTGCCCACTTTATGAATCCTTCTGCATCTTTGATTGCTGCTTTGCCGTGTTTTACACTTTGGTCTGCTGCTCTTTCCTGTATGCTCCTTCCTGCGTCTTAGCTTTACTGCGTATACTCGTTGAGGCACAAGGTTCGTTTACACAAGCTTTCTTTGCTGCTTTCTTCCTGTTGTAAAACTTTCTAAATCGATCCCGATTTTCCTGCCTTCTCTGTTGCAGCATTTCACCAGACAGTTCACAGTGAGGTACATATGTAGCCCTTTTCCTAGCACGCTCACCCTTCAAATAGTTTTATCTATTCCTCTCAATTGTCGCTGTCGCCAACGTTTTTGTCTCTCAGCATTTGACAGTACCATTCTGAAAACAAGGGAACAATAGTTGATTAAAAGGATACTAACGTCCGTAACGTTTTTTTCTAATTTCCGTAACGAGCACTTATGGCTAAATAACGATATAACTAGACAGTCATCGATATGTATCGTTGTTTAATTGTGATAAATATACAGTAATTTCATTTGTATTCCTTATGTGATATTTGTTTATTGCATAAAATTAATGCAGAACATCGAAATGCACATGTGAAAATTTTACATAACTGAAATTTTACATAACTTCCGTAACGATTATAAACAGACAATATGACGTTGATTGCTAGAAAAACGGTATTTACTTTATGAACCGAGGTGTGAGGAATAATAACAAAATTTTACCATCTTTTATTTGTACATTTATAAGTTGCTTTCTCAATAAAACAAAGAGCCATCAAAAAGTCTAATTTCCATAACAATTTTAAAAAGGTGTACATATGTACATTTCAACTTTTAAATTGTCACTGAAAATACTCTGGAGCGTTTTTACGTTAATATTATTTATAAACAGCGACAATCATATACATTTACTGGTAAATAATCTTCAAAGGAACATTTTATATTTTAACACATACTTGGCGTTGATGAACTCTCTTCATTGGTGTAAAGAACAGCGTCTTAGCAGAAGACAAGGCATCAACCGGATATGACGTGATCGTCCGGCTTAGTAAAAACACAAGCGAATAAGAGTTATTTCAGAAAGATCGTCAATATTTTGACCTAAAAGAATTCGTTATGGATGTAAGATGTTACGCACGTTAGCTTTTCTGTACTTTTATGTGTCCGTTAAAAGACAAATTAGATTGGAATTACATCGAATTAGTATCATGGCATACAAATGATGCCACAAAACTACGCGTGGTGTTAAAGTGTCGCAATTACGTTTTTTGAAAGAGAAAACTAACGTTACAGACGTTAGAATTTTCGCTGTTACAAACTCAAAATTTGAATAAAATATGATAAACAAGATCAACAAGGAAAGGCGGCGTTCAATGAACGCAACCCCCATATGACCCAGCAACAAGAACCAATGACAAGGAGCCCAGGCGGATGGAATACTTTATTTTCAACGTCCTTTAAACAGTCTTAACCATAAAGTGTGTGTGTTCGTTTAGTATACTATATAACTGACTGATAAATGATATTTTAGTTTTATTTGAACGTGATATTGATTGATATATCAATCGTCACACCCATGTTACGGTAATAAGACATATTTCGGCGACGCGATTCAAACATGGGTTCACATTACGATTTTGACGAATGGCCACTTGCACATCAACTAAACCAAAACAGGATAATCATGTTAGAGAAATAAACAGTTATTATGCATGAAATGACTAATTAACTATGACATCTAATTTTATGCTGGCGACAAGCCAAAATTGACCCTTCGCAAAACCTTGAGAGCCACCATTTGTTAAAAAAATAGTCATATAGTTATGAAAATCGTTTCGCTTTTCGCACTTAGGTGCTATTAATTCGAAACTAGTATTTTTTTTACACTAAGTGATGAATTTTGGTGTGTTTAATTTGTCTAAATGCCGGCGACAAGTTTGTTTTGTAATTGTACCCATTTTTGGAGAGTCACTGTTTTGCGTAATGGCTCATAGTCTGATTCTTCCAGTATCGCCTTCTTGGTTGGCGGTGCTGTACTACACGGCTCGGTACTACCTGTGGGGGTTGAGGTAGCAAGTGTGATACCGGTCCCAAACCAATCCTTTTCTTGCTTGGATCTGTATTCCATGGCTCGGTACCACCTTTGTAGGGTGGTAGGCTTCAAGTGTGATGCCTACCATACTTTTTGCGGTGGTGGTTTCGGAAGTGAGAGATGTTTATCTCTATTTTCAATATATATAATTAGCTACCATGATGTTCACCATCAAATTCGCCATAGTCAAATTCTGGCTTTGTGGATGGCTTCTGAGTTGGTTCTGTGTTTTTGTTATCCCATGACGACTGTGTTGATGGCGGCGGTGGTGATTTTGGACGTTTATGTATTTTATCAATATATATATAAAGCTACCATGTCCATGTTTACGAGTAAATTCGTCAAAGACAAAATCTGGCTTTGTGGATGGCTTCTGAGCTGGTTCTGTTTTTTTGTTATCCGATGAAGACTGTGCTTCTGGTGTTGATGGCGGCGGTGGTGGTGTCATGTTCATCGTGCTGCCATTACCAAAATACTGTTGTTGTTTTTCTTTGGGTCCGTAATACTTGACTGTTTTTTCACATCTTTTTTCACATCTTTATTCTACTGTGGACAATTTCTCGTAAAATGTCCGTCTTGATGACAATGGTAGCACTGCCCCGATTGTTTATCATATGTCCCTATGAGTGTATTCAATGCACGTATATGTGTCTTCATGTTTTGTGTCAGAGCAAATACCGATACTTGAGAGCGGAGTGCGCTCTTTTTATAGATGTTCAAGGCACGGCTCATTTTGTAGTTGATGTTTTTAAGCACTTTATAACATGCTTTTATAAATTTCAAATTTTTACTTAAATTAATTCTAAATTATCCGCATTTATCATCATACTTTGAACATGATAAAATTTTAAACATAAAAAACTGAGACATTTTATAAAAGTTTTTGCTTTATTGGAATGTTGAAAAAAAGTAATACTGCGTACATATCTTACTGATAAATATTTGTATTTTGGTTTTAAATTTTGCGACTAGTAATTTCATACATGTCACAAAGATTCAGTAAAAATGTACATAATGATCCAATAAACCATAATAAATAATTACATTTTAAAGATTCCAGAAATAATTATATTTAGCACGAATTGAAGAGTTATTACATTCATAAAGAATCTATGAGTACACTGTGAGTTGCAAGTTGCAAATGTCATTACAAAATAAAGCCACATCAAACCGATTTGTCTCTCTTTTAATTCTAGCGGATGCATAAATATCAAGATTAGAATTGTTATACATAATACTCATCTTAAGAACGTTGCTTTCAAATTGTTCATTTTGATATAAAATGCGTAACGGAACGTTCTGTTTGGAATATTTCTCCATTCTGTCACGTACATCACAATTTTGTTGTAAACAGTTTTTACTCGTAATAGGATTTTTAGATAATTGATTCCAGTACACCAGGCAAAATATAGGACAAAAATAATTTCCTTCCTGAATTTCAGACCTTACCTTTGGTTACATATATCATAAAGATAATTGACCTTTTCGGAAACCTAACTAAACACCGTTTTCCGGTACGTTACGGATTTAGCTCTGGGGAATTACACCAAATGAAGCACATTACGCAATTACATGATATTTCTATTTCTATCGTTATTTTACAATTCAAGGTGAAAAAAAAATGTTTGAAACTTATCACTATTCCTTTGATATCTGTTGCAAATTTTTCAAAAAAAAAATTGTTGATAATAAAAATCAATAAAATTAAAACAGTCGTAGTGGCATCTTCCATAACAAATAAAGATATTTTCTGCGTAAAGTTATGTATTTACTTTATTGTTTTGTATGAAATTATTCTATTATTATTTTGTTACAAAGAAATAACTGTTTTATTTCATTTTAATTAAAAAAGGCCAAAATCATAGAGTTTGTTATTACACTCCATTAGATGAATTCCCCAGAGCTATGTAAGAAAGTACCGGAAAACGGCATTAAGCTAGGTTTTTTTCCGAATTTGTGAATGGTTAGTTTCTCAGATAACTTGAATTCTTAAAAAGCTATAAATATATGTAAATTGTTGTATTGCGATGTTTAAATTTTTTACTTGTAACAAGACAACTCTTTAATAGTGGTAATTTCATAACAGACGTGCACTTAATTCTTTCACTCCTTATATAGAATCTGAATTTAATTTTTGAAAACAATATAGTATTTATTTTAACTAATATACATAACTTTATTGCAGCATAGTAAGAACAAATTGACAAAGTCATCAATGTAACTGTATTAATAGAAAAATACGTAAAATAATACAAATATGTTTTACATTAAAGTTTGATATACAGCAGTTCTTGGTAAACCAACAAAAATGTTATACAGTTACAGCGAAGTACTTAAGACGTTCGAATATTAGATAGTTAGAAAATAGCATGATATGTCAATATGATTTACTACAAATCGGCTTATCAAGACAGCTTTGTTACATGCTTATCTAATTTTTAGTTATTTTTTCATTTCTAGTCCTCCTTCACGTTTTCATTAATGAGAAAATCGAGTGGGAGAATACCAGATTTGTTTTTGGTTATCGAAATAGTTTACATGTATAGTTTTGTTAATGAGCTTCTTTTCTGAAAAACAATTGAACATGCATGCTAAATTAAAAAGATGAATTTTTTGCTTTAGAAAAATAGAGAAACAACAAACAGCAACGAATAATGTTTAATATTGGAACTCACACCAAATAAATGCTGAGCAAGCAAGAAGATAAAAATCGTAAAACCCTTTCACTGTCATAGACAAAAGATAAAGACGGTTAATTTGCTATAACGCATTTTCAATTATTAATTGTAAAGTTTTTGAAAAAAGATCGGATTTTAGTCTTCCCTAAATTTAACAATAATTTTTCAAAACACATTATAGTCGTTATTGTTTGTTTCATTTTACGACTTTTCACAACAGTATTTCAGTCATTTAGGCGGGTAATTTCCTAACCATCGTTCCTGGAGAGTTACACCAGTACTAGACTACCTTCCTCCGCGCTAAACTACCAAAGCATCTCTCGAACCCACGCCAGAGAGGTAACTGGATTAGAAATCATCGACTCTAAACCCTCGACCCAGAGGCGGTGTTCGATAATCGTTAATTATTTTGAAATTGAAACAACGATGAAATAAGAAACAAAATAAACGGCACGTTGCATGAACGCAGCAAGTAAGTTTAGTAGTCTTTGAGGAATAAATTGATTCAAATCAATAAGTTAAACGAGTTATTACGATCAAACAAGGTTTTAATTGAAGTCTTCGATTACAAAATCTCTGCTTAATATTAATATCAAACGCAACATCTGTTAATATTAAATCGTTTCTTTTGGCTTCAACTAGATATTTTCATTAGTTTTGTCTAGACTCTTATATGATGGACGACCATATGATTATTGAAGCAATCCATAATCCTTTTAATGTACAGTTTTGTTTGTTTGTTTGTTTCATTTTACGCCTTTTCCCAACAGTATTTCAGTCATATAGGCGGGTAGTTTCCTAACCATCGTTCCTGGAGAGTTACACAAGTACTAGACTACCTTCCTCCGCGCTAAATTACCAAAGCATCTCCCGGGGATCGAACCCACGCCAGAGAGGTAACTGTTAATGTACAGCCTCAATCAGCCATATACTATAATGCGTTTTAGTTGCTTAAACACTTATTAAGCTGTCTTCCGTTTAACATGCGTTGTGATTCTGGCGACGAATGTTTATAACGCTAACAATTACAACTGTTTGGTCCCTTCCGTGACATTGCGGATAAATATCTCGAAGGCGATAGTACGAATACACAGATATAGTGGCTTAACTACGCTACGAAGATTAGACATGCAAACTTAAATTAAAAAAAAAAAAAGTAACTGAACTATCACTTGTTATAAATAGTGTTCAAGTCTACATATAATAGAGATAAAAAAGAAAAGTGAACGATATGTACGCAGATTTTTTTTCCAAACCAAAACTGTAAAGGACAAATTTTAGATTGATACAAATCTTGACAGATAAGAAGCTATAAGTACACAACGTCTTAATGTGCATCATCATAATCAAATGAAAGTTGATGATGTCTTAAAATTCTCATCTTTTCATTAATATTGCAAATCTGTTTGATTTGACGTTTAATATGAAGTGATATCTAAGCTTAAATTAAAAGATTAAGCGTTGATAATAGCTATTCAACGTATTCATTTTGATGTTCGGTGAAGAGAATAATTATTAATGCTCTATTAACATTTACAAATTGAAAACTGTGTAATGTAATTTATTATATTTTTGCATGATCTTAGAATATGATAACAAAAATATTTTAAGCGAATATGAATTGGAGGTCACCGACCGAGTTATCTGCACTTTATTCGCTTAATTTTGTTTTAATTAAAAATATGATTAAATTTGCAAACGAGTGCTCAGAAGTTTTCTGTTGATATAATTTGGCTCAGTAACGGCAATGAAGTATATCAAATTAAATATAATAAAGACGTTGAGATAATTGTCAAATGAAAAACGATGTAAAATGTGCACTTTTAAAGTTCAATGACATGCATTTTATTGATATGCAAATTAATGTTTTGTGTTAAGAAGAAGATAATTTAGTAACAGAATGAAAAATTCATTTTCCAACTTCTCCAGAAGGAAATATAATGTAATCAGAAAATTTACATGTAATATCGTAATTGATCGTTTAATCTTACTGAGATGAATGTAAATTACAAAACAAAAACATGAATCTGTCTTGCCCGAGACAAAAGTTTTGACGAATAAGCAATTATTTCGAACCGTTTTTAACCAGCTTCATATAAAGTATGTGGTTACAATTGTAACTGATATTATTATACCTCAAGTGACGTTTTCTTGTTAATTAACTAACATGAAATCATTCTTACTATCAATCATAATATGAGCCGCGTCACGACAAAACCAACATAATGGGTTTGCGACCAGCATGGATCCAGACCAGCCTGCGCATCCACGCAGTCTGATCAGGATCCATGCTGTTCGCTTACCAACCCTATTACAAGTAGAGAAACTGATAGCGAACAGCATGGATCCTGATCAGACTGCGCGGATGGGCAGGCTGGTCTGGATCCACGCTGGTCGCAAACCCATTATATTGGTTTTGTCGGGACGCGGCTCATATTTCTTTTTTATCCGTCTGAAACAGATTTACAGTAAGAAAATTACCTTTGCTTGCATTTGAAAATATATTGATAGAAAATCACATGTATGCATAGACTAGACACTTACAAAAGTTTTAAAAAGTGATCACTTTCGGCACAAAAGAACCCGAAAATGGCAAGCAACAAAATCTCGTTTGTGTAATTGTTACAAAAAGACCCCCCATAAAAAAACAACAACAAAAAACCGTCAACAGATATAGAACTGGAAAAATGACTCTACAAGACAGTCTACAAAAATGTCAGTTTCAGTGTTTATTTTTATTAACAGTTTTAGTTATTGCAAGTGCTAACAACGCATGAAAGAATCTTTGCAACAAGCATCCTCCAATATTTTTTCTTCAGTTCTCAAAGAAACGGCGATTAATTAGATTTTTAAGACTGCATTCAGTGAAATATGGACTTTCTAAGTACATTAATCTAAAATAAAAGATAAATGTGGCATCGATATATCACATTATAATACACGATTTGTAGAGTGCAGTACAAGGTGATAAAAATAATTTTAATGTATTTAGATCTTCTTTGCTCTAGTTTCTTCAATGAGTAAAACAGTGCATGCCAATTTTTCGTCATGTCGTCTCTTTTTGTACATTAGTGAAAAAAAGGTGAAAGTTGAATTATGAAATAAAGTTAAAAGAAACAAACTAATTTCTTTCATTATTGCGTTGGTGGATTGTTCGGTGTCATTAATTTCATTTCCCATGCAAATTGTTTGGTACAATTAACGCTGACATATATATGGTAAAATAAAATGAATATAATCTATTTCACTCCTTATAAAATTCTAAAAAGTGCATATCACACTCCCTCTTTTTCATGTTCAGGGTCCTAGAATCCATATCAAATACTTATTGTTCTTGAAGAAATGACGTTCGGTTTAAAGGTATGAAATAACGTCACTATACATTGCTTAAAACAATAATATTAATTAAATTAGACTCGGACACGGTTTGGCTAGTACCCTGTCCAATTAAGGTTTGATCCAATCGAATTCAGTATTGTACAATAACTTCATCCTCATGTACTATCTCCAGCAGAGGGATATGATTTGTTTATTATATATACAAGAAATAATTTTATTGAAAATATACATTTACATTTCTATTAACATTGTCATTAACAGATTAATGAAATGATTGTTTTCCTGTTAAGCTTGAAATATTACCTAGATTACAATAATCATTTGAGAACCTTAAAAACCTAAGCAATATTTAAATTCAAAACAAATTATGAAATGTGTATCGCAATTATTGATCTTAATATTACAACAGACATGCATTTACTGCCGTATAATCAGAAAGATATGTCTATTCTAGGAAGGGGATGGGGGATTCACTCATATTTTTGAGAATTCCCCTCCCCCTATTTTTTTCAGAAACAAGGGGGAATTTTACATAGAGAAAGAAGGAAAAAAATCATCAAATTCTCACTTTCCGATAAAAATCCCCTCCCGTTTTTCGAATCCTAGAATAGACACTGAAATTGTCAAAAAATGGTTAAATTGTCGATCATTCAATGTTCAATTTCATAATTCATGCATTCAATGGTTTCGGAGTTAATAAAACCAAATGGTTTAACACCAGCTTCGATACCTGATCATTCTGTTTTGTCATGTGCATTCAATTTACCAGTGAATATCACTAATCAGGATAACACAAATGTATGTTTATGAGGAGGATGCTTTATATGACAAGTTTAATTTGAAACAGCCGCGCGACCAATTTAATTTTGTAAATACGTACTTATAAATTTTAACCAGCTTAGTGCTTAAATTATTTTATATAAAAAGTCGATTTACTAGACTGATTAACAGAATTTCGATCTACCAAAATAAATGTGTTACGATTTATTTGAAATACTGAAATCCTGTTGGACAAAAATAATTTCCAACATTAACTGGGGAAAAGTTGTTATTGCCCCTATACCAAGTCTAGTACTGCTGATTCTTCTCGTGATCCATTGTCTTACAGGAATAAAGCACTATCTTTCTCCATGTATAAGATGTTTTGTTATATATTGAATAATAGTCTCTCTAGTTGGTCTGAAAATAATAACATCTAAGCTGATGAACAAAATGGTTTTAGAAAAAATAGAAATACCATAGATCATGTCTCAACACTCAAGTAATATTATTGATTCAAGAAAAAAAAGCTTAAACAGTCTTTTGTGATTTATCGATTTCAGAAAAAGCGTATGATTCTATTACTCGTAGTCTGTTATTGATACTGGCATTGGGGGTAGCATGTTTAATGCCTTGAGATCCTTATAGAAAATGGTGTCATCCTGTATTACAATAAATGGTCGATATACAGAATGTTTTGAAAATACATGTGGTTTACGTCAAGGTTGTTCGTTGCCACCTTTATTTTAAATGACCTTGTCACTAAGATTAAAGCTACAGGAATAGGTGTGTCTATTGATAATGAGATTGACAGTATTTTACTGTATGTCGATGATATTGTACTTATAGCTGAAAATGAAAATGATTTTGCAAAATCTCTTAGATGTTTTGTAAAATTGGTGTTACGTAAATTCTTTGAAAGTAAATGCACAGAAGAGCAATATTGTTCACTTAAGACCACCATCTGTTGTAAAAACCACACATAACTGTATGTTTACTTGGGCTTTTCGTCTACTAATTTCGAACAAGGCTTATCCTTATATCTTTTAATTTAAAGATATCCTCTTTAGACGGGGCTATATCCGATATTAAAGTAATAACATCTTATCATTTTGTAACCTTATAAAACGCAAGAACAATACATTGATATGTTGTCTCTTTAACTGGGAATGAATCACAGTATCAAACTGACACAGCTATTGTTTTAGGAATTGATCTGTGTGAAGCAGTTAAATTTAAAAAATGCCCCACATTAGTTCGATGTTACAGTACCACTTCTCTAATATATATTGTATTAAATGTACTACACCATCCATTCTGAAATTTATAAATTCAATTGCCTTTACGTAAATAGCGTATATTGTATCACTACTACATATTGAAATTATGGAAAGCTGGTTTTCACATAAATCGATCTTCCCCTTCTGTAAGATGTTTGTTAGTTTTGTGTAACTATAAAATGAAATAAACTGATTTTATTTTTACTGTATGCTTTTTACGATTTAAAATCGCAATTTTCAATAGCACTTCAAAATTTTCTTTTCTCAAGTGATCAAGAGAAATAAACGAATAAAAAGAATGAAGATAGTGTAAATAAATGCGAGGTTACCACATGAGGACTATTTTAGAAACAGGAATGTTTAAAATTAAATTGTGATAATTCTTACGGTGAAACTATAAAAAAAGGATTCAATTTGCACTTTTCAGTAATATACTCAAAGGCATTACTTGAATTATTAATAACAAGATTACACTAAATATGTTATAATAATTTTTGTTTCGATTTCACAATTTTTTAATGCGAAAGCTAAAATACTGCGCTCGATTTAATTACAAATAACTGCAAATGAATAAATGGAGATTCCAGCTTTGTCATAAGGGAAATATGATACATGTATTTATTTGTTAAAACTGTGCCGTTAGGCATTTCCCCTTTTATGTTTCAAATCCACGAACAAAATCTGTGTCTATATACTTACGCTGGAGGTATGCTTTTAAAGTTCATTATTTACATTTTGATATCAGATAATATAAAGCTTTGAAACGCAGTGAGTTTTACTTCCTTCTTATTTTATAACTCATAAGCCTGAAAATGACAACTTCCTATTATCATTTCTTTGTAGTTTCCTTAATCAGGAATATAAATGCTGATAAAAGACATCAGATATATTTCTTAGCATGTTATTAACATACTTTTTAGTATGTCGTCACGACATAAAGAAAACCACACAACCTACGCAATTCTTTTTCTGATGTTATTCTACATAAAATCAAAAGTACATTTGATAATCCCTTGACACGCACAAAATTAAAATGAAGTTACAATAGTAGAAATACAAGAATAATTATTTTAAGGGTGCATTGTATTTTTGGATTATCCTTCAACTTTAATCTGGATTGAGGGTGCGTGGATGGTAGTTTGCACAAGTCACTACTAATGCATTTGGATTAACACATTTGCCACGCTCGCACACACAAATAACTGATTTTAACTGATTTTTTTCATTTTAATACAAGGCCAACCATTGTACCATGATAGTATAGTTATCTGCCCCGACGATATAGCAACCGATCGGCATTATATTTAAATAAGAAAAATTCCGTCATGTCAAAAAAGAAAAGAAAACCTCAGATGAGTCCCTTTAACAGATGTTTGCAAACGAAGATTCTATAATATCAAAATCAAACCTTTAGGTCATTATCTTTGTATGACCGAGTGAAAATGAATTTCCGACATGCATACTAAATTGAGAACTGATTGCACGCGAAATAAAGATGTTTTCAATGATAAAAAGGGGCATACAAACTGCTATCTCCATTACGGTCAGATTGAAAACTGGAATCATAGTCTCATTTTCTTTTCAACTAAAGGAGAGAGATGGAAAGCGTTTTTCATTTCTAATTTCTTTGTATATTGCGATCGATTCCATATTCATCTTAAATTACAACCTGCGTAAGAGAGCAATAAATTATTAATGTCTATTTAATACAGACACTTTGTCTAATGCAACAGACATAAATTGCATGTATTGTTTCCCTTAGTTTTTGTTGACGCTTTCATCGCATTAAAATGAGTTTTATTTTATTTAGAAAGTTACTCTATAGATGTTAAATGCGGGTTTTCATTTCTTCGTTCAATGGGATCCATTTACGTTTGCGAATAATAAAACTAAAGTTCTCATGTTTAAGCTTTGTGCCTCCGTATGAGTCAAAATATTTCAGAAAAGTCTAACTTGAGAAAAAAAAGTACTAAGATTTCAAGAAAAGTAAAATTATGCAAGATTCCAGTAAGATTGTAAGCGCATGAGTGGTGAGAGAGAGTCGCGTATGTGTCAATGCTAACATGGGTCTATTCAGTTTGATATTTTTTTCATTGAAATTGAATGAAACTTATAGTAATATGAAAACAAAATATTCCATTGACCTGAGCTATCTTACAAAGGGACACTTAGCCATTCACACAATTTATTCTACTTGCACTTTCTGCATTCGGCTCTTTGAC
Source organism: Ruditapes philippinarum (assembly GCF_026571515.1). NCBI lineage: Eukaryota > Metazoa > Mollusca > Bivalvia > Venerida > Veneridae > Ruditapes > Ruditapes philippinarum. Next base: position 66,231 of record NW_026858439.1, on the reverse strand, counting down.
AGTTTCATAACGAGGCTATGAAGGACAAAGTTATAATAAATACAAGAATCTCTTTTGAAGAGTATCTTTTGTGAAAAAGGTCATCGATTCTTGTTAACAGTCTCTCATCCGTGAAAGGGCCAACGAAAACTCGTGGTAACTTGCAAGAAATCAGGGAAAAAAATACTCTACCCCCATCTCCCCCTGAAAAAAAAACAGCAAAAAAAAATAATAATAAAAAAAAAAAAACATAAAAAAAACATAAACAACACAAAACGATGAACAAGTGTAAGTTTAAAATATTTGAAGTATATTATCGTAATACTTTTATTTTGTTTTATTTATTCGAGAGAATCAGACCAGTAAATATTAGACATGCTTTTTTATAAACAATTTTTATTATCAGTAAAATTTGGAAAAAACGGTTAGTATTCAAGTTATCATAAATGATTCATAAATCAAAGACTGGCTCCGACAGTCAATGCAGTATTTAAAGTGGTATAAACAGGTATTTAATTAAGAAACATAAACAAAAGGTTTCAATCGACTGTTTAGAAGTTCATTATGATTACATTTTGTCTGGAATCAATCCAGGTATTAAATATTTTTTTGGAAAGTTTAAGGCACAATTTAAATTATTTATAACATTAACAAAAAAAAAAAGAAAAGAAAAAAAGATTAATTCAATGTATTTAACAATGCCGTAAACTTTAATAATTATTCTGCAACACAATTAGTTTAGCATTAGAAATAAAAACAAATATATTTTGTTAGTACTGTTCTTATTAATAATGAACTTGTTTTCATATATTATTTGAAAGACGTTATACTATGCTCATCTTTGTGTAATATATTCTTATCACAGAAATTTAATAAAATCCATGAAATCCTTACTGAATGATTCTTATTTGTGTAAAACTGTGTTCAAATTTTGTATATTTCTAAACTAGCTCTGTATATATTTCTGTTTAAAGTGTCCAAGCTCATTTATGTAAGATATACAAATGTTTTTAGGCTTTTAAACCTCAGTGATGTCCTGTGCAGTGCTGTGTGGCAGCTGTAAAAGGTTGCCCCGTACTTCACCTCAGTGTTGTTATATTTTTATGGTCCTTCAGGATCATTGATGCCAGCACTATTGAGTGTTGAGAATTGAGTACCGTTCAAGCCGGTGCTAGGAGACGGGAGGGATGTTGCACGTATTCTTGCAATTCTCTTGTGATTAAATTAATGCTTCCGAGGGATCACTTTTTCCCTTTAATAATGTGTTAACAAAATTTATTTTTTGCATAGTGAATGGGACCGTCCCTGCAAAATACCCAACTGCCTTCTTTCATTATTTCTGGCACACACAGGCACTAGTAGAACCACCAACAATATGTTTCTCTTTCAATCATAAAAATTTAGTACAGTTATTTCTAATCAAAACGTGGCATAAATTCGTTCTGAAATTTATTCATTCACAATAACTTGATAAACGCAAATATTTATAGCAAAGCAAATGTGAAAGGCAAACAAAATTACCAGTCAGTGAGCCTGAGGACTCTGTATTTTTGATTGATTTTTCTGCAGACACAATTACTTCACCATGTATGATTTTTAATTTGTTTGTATGTGTTCCAATTTCTGTCTGAACTTTAGGACCATCTTAAATAATACTGCATTAAAGAATAAAACTTTATGCCAATTTACTCCTTTACTGTTGTGAATTAAACGTTTTAAAATTACGTCCTGTACTGAAATATAACGAGATTTTTTTTTCAAATGTAAACATTAAAGGACATTGATGATATCTTTGTAATATTTATAGCAAAACAAGTGCAGTGGAAATTGTGAAACAGCAGAACGTTTGAAGGGAAGTCAATCAATTAATAGAAGAGGTTGTAAGCTTGTGAATAAACCAAATATATTTCATACTATAATTATTATTTTTCAAATTTGAAATAATATTTTTGTAATTTTAGTCATTAGATAAATACCTTTATGTTAATTTAAATCTAAAATGGGACATATTTGCTTCAGAGGTATGACTGTCTTCATTGACAGTTTTTGCTTTCTTTACTATTTTATTCTTACACATTTATTCAGTGACTTGATTTTCCTCTCTAGCACATGTAACCATGGATTTCTTGTGAATTTCTTGTATTTATAGTACTTACCAGCTTCTTGCATGCATAGTTTGTAATACATAGTAACGTCTAATAGAGTTTTTGTCGTCTTTCATTATTGTTGTTTTGATTTCATAGCAATAAACTTTTCCAGTGTTGTCATGGAAAATGTCAAAATTTAAAGAAAATAGTTACAAATTAATTAGTATCGGGACAAGCACATTCGTTGAATTTATATCACCCGCAAAGTACTGGTTATTACAAACACAACAACTGGCGACATAAGGCTTTATTTATACACATGTATATGTATCATGGCATAAACAGTAAAAAATAATTTGGTGAAAAGGATTGGTCAGACTTCCAGAATATAAGAATGATAAGTCTTTAAATGTGTTACTGATCCTTTTGACTGCATATCTGTCTTTATTTTACAGAGTTTTACCGGTGGTCAGTGTAAGGGACTGACTTTGTAATTGTCTGCAATTTTGGTATATGGGTAAGTTCATCGTGGGTGTTGATATGTACTGTTGTAAACGAAGTGACCAAATATCTTGATTGACATAAATATGATGGCGAGCGTTTCACTAACGTTCCGTAAGTTTTGCGTATCTTTTCACGTGAGTGTACGATAGTTGCATTTCGCTCAAAGGAACGCGCAATTTTACGACACTGAATATTTACGGTAACCAACTCTTTAATGAGATAAAAAAGCGGATGTTTACTGTTGTTTGTCAAAATGGTAGAAAAGGAAGGAGAATTAGACAAAGGGGTGGGGGTGGAGGAATTGATGAATGGTTACATCGAGCATTGTGCAGTGATTGAGAGCAAATTTTTATTGAAGACCAATGCAAAAGTAAAGGAATCGTGTTGGCAGGTAAATCAAATTAAGTAAAATTCATGATAAACAATGTATCCTGGTGGTGGTAGTGGTATTATCTACTATGAATGTAAGCAGTATTTGGGCCATATTCAAATAATATGAAGTAAATCTGGGATAAAATAATTAATTTTTGAAGAAGCTATCAATAATAGATAAATTTTTTTCCATTTTTCTAAAGACAGTTTTCTTAGAACCACATGTAAAGTATTTTGCATAGGGAATGACTTGTTGATTACCATATATAATAATATAATATGTAAATGGTCCATTACTACATATATAATGATCATCAATATAATTTTAAACAGTTAACAAGTTTACAGAAAATGGTAATAAGTTGTTAAACCTTTTCACACCAATTAAAAATGTCATGTTAAAATCACTGACCGTGTATTCTCTTTTCTCCTAACAATTTATAACACGCGCTCACACCTTCATTTTGTTATTTTCATAATTTTCTTAAGCCTGTGGTAGAGGGCGTGGACGGTAACTTGCACTTTCAAGTACCGTCCATGAATAGACTCAATCAAACCGAGCTTGCAACGTGTTGCGCTTTCTTAAGGTATTCTCTTTTTCTCTATTTTCTACAACTGAATGTAAAATGTGACCGGAACAAGATGACCGTGTGCGCATTTTCCCTTTGTTTTGATTGTTTCATTAAAGTTTCATTGAATTCCAGCCAATAGCAGAGAAAAAGCGAGGGAACGATTATTTCTCTATATGCATACTGCATGATAATTCATCAAGTTCCACAACTCTGTGTTTAAGATTCCGACTTGAACATTGCTGCAAAAAATAGCATTTGAATGCACTAAAACTGACTTTAAACTGGATTTGCCTTTCATGAAATGTGCATTAACTTTGCACCAGATTGTACTTGGTCTTCAGAAATTTAGCACATTCAAGTTGAATATTCTTATCATTTTTATTTATAATAGTCCTTAAAACATAGACCTGAAAGTGTAATTTCAAATGGTTCACCATTTTACATTGTGAGCTTTGTTGTTATATGAATTTTGGCCTACTTTTACTTTGGAAAGTAGTTACAAGTTCTTTTTAAGGTGATTCCGTTTTGTCAACCATGTTTGTTTTCACAAAGTAGGTCCAAAGTGAAAGTAGGCCAAAATTCATATAATATGTATGATTTTGGTGATTATCCTGCCCATGCTCTGCCCTGTCCTGTTTGGGGTCCTCCTGGGTTCCTTGCCACTGGCTCTTGTTGCTGGATCGTGTGTGGATCTTGTTTATCATATTTTCTAATTTCATGTAGCAGGATACCCCGACTGGTATAACATATCAAACAAAGACAACTTTGTAATCTATATATACATATCAGTTACTAAACTAGAAATGTGTCCATAGGACACGGATGCCCCCATCGCCACTGTTCTGTCAATCTTATGACTCTAGGTCAAATATTTTTTGGACAACATGTGCCACAAGTTGAAAACTAAAAATCAACAAAGGGCCATAATTCTGTTAAATTTGGTCGCAGCAAAAAAATCCTTCCTTTACTACCATCTACACATTAAGGTTGTTCATCCCTGGAAGTTTAAGCAAAATCTGCCATCTGGTTTAAGAGGAGTTGCGTTCACAAAATTTCTACATAGTATATAATGAAAAAATCAACAAAGGGCCATAATTCTGTTAAATTTGGTTGCAGCAAAAATTCCTTCCTTTACTACCATCTACACATTAAGGTTGTTCATCCCTGGAAGTTTAAGCAAAATCTGCAATCCGGTTTAAGAGGAGTTGCGTTCACAAAATTTCTACATAGTATATAGTGAAAAAATCAACAAAGGGCCATAATTCTGTTAAATTTGGTCGCAGCAAAAATTCCTTCCTTTACTACCATCTACACATTAAGGTTGTTCATCGCTGGAAGTTTAAGCAAAATCTGCCATCTGGTTTAAGAGGAGTTGTGTTCACAAAATTTCTACATAGTATATAGTGAAAAAATCAACAAAGGGCCATAATTCTGTTAAATTTGGTCGCAGCAAAAATTCCTTCCTTTACTACCATCTACACATTAAGGTTGTTTATCGCTGGAAGTTTAAGCAAAATCTGCCATCCGGTTTAAGAGGAGTTGCGTTCACAAAATTTCTACATAGTATATAGTGAAAACATCAACAAAGGGCCATAATTCTGTTAAATTTGGTCGCAGCAAAAATTCCTTCCTTTACTACCATCTACATATTAAGGTTGTTCATCCCTGGAAGTTTAAGCAAAATCTGCCATCTGGTTTAAGAGGAGTTGCGTTCACAAAATTTCTACATAGTATATAGTGAAAAAATCAACAAAGGGCCATAATTCTGTTAAATTTGGTCGCAGCAAAAATTCCTTCCTTTACTACCATCTACACATTAAGGTTGTTCATCCCTGGAAGTTTTAGCAAAATCTGCCATCCGGTTTAAGAGGAGTTGCGTTCACAAGATTTCGGGACGTACGGACAGATGGACGGACGGACGGACGTTCGGACGGACACTCGGACGGACAAGTGCAACGCTATATGCTCCCAGTCTGTGGGGGCATAAAAACCATGAGAAAGGGGACCTACGGCTTTTCGTGCATTTGATGTAATAGATGTTTCTTTGAATCAAATCATCAAAATGATTTTTAATATAACATATTGTTCTTAGCTTGTTCGCAGTAATGATTTCAAAATGTTGACACACCTTTATCAATTTGCTGATATAACTGTTTTTATATGGAAACAATTGTAGAAAAATAAAAGGCATTTATCTGCATTTTGCAAGGCCACCAAAGTGAAACATACACTAGATATTTGGTTAGAAAATTGATCCGACAATATTCATTCAAGTTAAATCTTACATATTTTGTGCGATTAAGGACTTGTTTGCAGTATTTATTACCCTTTTTACTGCGTGATTAACGCAGTAAGAACTATTAATTTCATATTTTACCTCCATTTTCTTGTAATTTATGCAAATGTGCAATGTATTAATTAAACCTTCTTTGTTCAATTCACAATAATTCACTTTTCAATACATTTTAAGTTTTTTTTCTCCAAAATAATTCATGAAAATTAGCATTAAACTGAAGGCGTGCTTTAACATAATTATGTTCATAGTTGTTTTTTAAAAATTTTGGTTCTCAAATATATGGCCATGTTAAAGTTATAAAGGGCTAGTGGGAAATACTGAAACATATAAATTATTTTTCTTTATTTCATGAGATCTGTTCTTTTAGAATTCGAACATTCTAAAGAGAAATATTGTTTTCTGTAAAATGAATAAATCAAATCAGAAATGATAATGCAACACACAAATCAACGAACGGAGATGAAGTTGTATTTTTTATGCATGTCGTGATACAATTTTAAATCTTGGAGTCAATCACCACAACCAAAGTTCATTTGTTCTCTAATTCCTTAAGATTGAGGTCCTCTTTAATGTTTTATACAAACACGCAGGGCGCGCGCGGGCGCGTCAGACACTGTGACAGCTATTGTACTTAGAAACATTTTCATCCTGGCTAGCAATTACAAAAAACGCATATTACTTTTTCTCGAGTACTTTTTAATTGTAAGAAATATTCTCATACTACTCGTATCTACGCAATCTTGTCTATGTATGAATTTTATCTGTATGATAAATAAATTAACTTTGAAAAACTTGCTAAGGATTTCAAATGTACAATATGTTTCACAGTCAAATTATGAGACAGGCGTATGCAACCGTGATATTTATGATATGAAAACTGATTGATAAAATTATTTTTAATTATGCATAATCTTAGAATATGATATCAAAACATTTCATACGTCACTGATTTAGTCGATTAAGTTTAAGTAAGTATTTATTGACAATTCAAGCAGATCTAAGGAGTAATGTTATTTCAAAATATCGAGACTATTGCTGACTTTCTTGGTTTAAATCACTACGCCGTACATATTAGTGGTATGAACAAAGCGTGTGCAAAGAAAGTACTATCTTCGTTGGTTGTTAATTATTGCTTCCGATGGATCAGAATTTCGGACACAAGTCTTATCATCCTGGATGAACAAGTTTGTCAAATACATGTTGAGGTAAAATAATAGATGATATGCCATTCCCGCCCCTAACTCATTTATAATTCCATTAGAAAAGTTATATTTGACGTAAACCCGTGTTATTCCCCGTATTGTCTAATTTGCAAACGTCGTTTGAACATGTAAAATATGCAAACGCCGGTTAAACATATTAAATATATATATATAACCGGTGGTTATTTAAGTCAAGCTGCAAATATTTCAGTTTTCCCTTATAAAATAATGTTGTGTTTTCTTTTTTAGACCATTACCTTTATTTGCGAGGCTTGTGAAAGAGGTTAAAAGCAAATGGGGACATGCACTCCATGAGAGACGACATGCAGGCCTCGGTCGTTATTACTGCTGCGGGAAACAATTTCCAAATAAAGATGCTATAATCAGGCATAGGTATAAACATAGGTATTATTTTCAAAATCCCCCTAACCCAAACCCAAAAAGTAAAGACGAAGCCACTTAAAGGGGGTTCGTATTACGTATTTCAGGATATTCTATTAGAATATAAACTGTATAATATATAATTATTTTACACATATTTCAAATTCTTAAAATAAATTCAACATTTTTGTCATAAACAATGTATATTTGATGGAACTTAACTGGAAACGTCTCGTTTTGAGGTTTAATTTGATAAAATACTGATGTGCGAGTTTCTGTTTTTTTCCCTATTTTTTGCGTCCACATGTAAATGTTTACCTAAAACATTTGTCATGCACACTCATACGAGTTACACACAACGGTCAGTTTTATCATTTATGTCGACATAGGATAAACACAAATATCAGTTATACTTAAAACCATGCTTAAATTATTGTGATAAATCAAGATTGTTATAAAGCGTCTTGTATTCGTTTAACAAAATGCCGAAAATACACACAATAATTTTGTGTCAATGACTTTAGTTTGGCTTTTTATATAAAATTGACCTCACCATTATCAGCTCTGTTTAATACTTTATATTGTATACCTTACGAAAATGCTAGATGCTGACTGGCTAAAAGCGCCGCACATGGAGGTCTATACAAGTGATTTATAGACGTCAACATAAGTCTTTAATTGTATAAGAAGGTGACCTACAGAAAATACTTAATATACAATAATTGGCGTACTAAGCTTTGTTGCGAGAATAGAACTTCTAAAAATCTAATATTTATGAGTTATATATACGTGCTCATCCGTTGCCTCTCATTTAAAAATACTAAATATCTATTTTATAATTAACCCTCTTAGAAAAAGGGTTTTAATAACACTAAATTTGTTTCATTTTTAATTATTATTCTTTTTATAAACTTACAGTTTATATTAAATATTAATATAAAATAAACATTAAACTTCAAATACGTAGTTCTTTTTGTTAATTGGAAATCTTTGGCGAGTCTGTATTTCTTAAAAATGTCCTAATCGATTCAGTACAATTCTTCGTAATAGTCTTTGAGACAAATAATATTCATCATCCAAGACACTGTTTATTCATCAATGCCCATTCTAGAAATTAACAACCTTTCGCTATCTCTTTGAGGAAGGCGTTTGGCTTTATAAAGTGGAGACCTCAATGATGTCTGCAGTGGTAAAAATTTACGTTTTATTCTATTTTAATTTGGTGTTGATTTTGGCCGAGGCGTTTACTTTTATATAAAGGTGAGCGAACGGTGATTTTCTTGGTGAAAATTTAAGCTTTTTCGGGAGAAAGTTCTTCGCCGGCGTTAATGTGTCTAACTTTATAAGATTTATTGCGTTTTGGGTAATGCAACGCAAGTTTTGACTTCCTTTTCGCCCTCTGAAATAAGAAACAAACTAAATTTAATTAAGCATGCAAAATGAAGTCAACCGACGTTTGCACATTTTACGTGATCAAACGACGTTTGCAAAGGAAAAACATGGGTTTATATCGAATATAACTTTGCTAATGGAATTATAAATAAGTTAGGGACGAGAATTACAACTTGTAAAAAGACATATCTTCTATTTTTTCCCCTCTACTTGGGTTTCCAGTGAACAAAATAAGATTAGAAAAGGTAAAACCTATCGGCGTTTGCCTTGCAAAAAGAATTTTTTTTTTTTGTCAAAGAGTTCTGAAAAAAGTCTCGCAATTACTGCCTACATAAAATAAAAGCTCAATTAACGCCGGGTCCTAAGGTCTAGGTCTTAATTTGTGGATTTGTTTGTTTGGATTTTTACGGCACGTCAACACATAACTGGCCATATCGTGCCGAATGCTATTAAAGGCTTAAAATGTTATGTAAAACTTTGTTAATGACAATAGAAATGAACCAATTAGATCCTAGAATACAAGTTTATCTCTTTGATACAGTAGAAGAAAAGATATCTTCAAATAATTACCTGAAATCGGTTCGTGTTTGCTGAAATGTTAAATCGGCGTTTGCATTTGTGGCAACGTGACAAACTTGTTCATCCAGGGTGTCTTGTAAGGCAAGAACAGTCAAGAAAAGTGCAAATTTGTTGTCAAATGAAACGCATTCGAGATCACTTGGAAACAACATATTTCTTGAATTGCTTAGTTCTTACAATATCAAATATGAAAAACAAGATCAACAAGATTGCATTTGAGAACAAGAGCCATCGCCGGGCGGGGGCAACGCTCGACTTTTTACTTTCTCTAAAAGCAAACAAAGAAATGTTTGAACAAAATCTTAACGTTTCCTTTTTATACAATTAATCGGTCTGTCTTGTCACATTAGTTTTGTCTATATATTTTGTATATATAAATATACTAATTTATATATATATATATAAAAAGAGACACGCAATGCTATAAATAGAAAATTCTATAAATAGAAACTCACAATTCTATAAATAGAAAATTCTATAAATAGATACACGTGGTGGAGTCACGTGGAAGTCACGTGGTGGAGACACGTGGTGGATTCTATAAATAGACAATTCTATAAATAGAAACTCACAATTCTATAAATAGAAACTCACAATTCTATAAATAGAAACTTCTATAAATAGATACACGTGGTGGAGTCACGTGGTGGTGTCAAGTGGTGGACATGTGGTAGAGACACTTGGTAGTCACGTTGTGAAGTCGAGTCACGTGGTGGAGACACGTGGTAGTCACGTTGTGAAGTCGAGTCACATGGTGGAGTCACGTGGTGAAGTCGCGATAAACAACAAGGTCTTGGCCTTAAGTATGTTCTGTTATAATATGAAGTTGATCCCTTCAATAACAGCAAAGTCACAGCCAGTTACAGCCAAAACAATAAAAATTTCAATAATTTGAACTTCAAAGTCAAGGTCATTAATGAGTGAAGGTCAAGGTCTGTCGGGTTATTTTTAAGGGTTATCCTTGAAGATTATTATGTTCAAGTTTGAAGACAATCCATTCAAAAATAACAAAGTTACAGCCAATAATAGCCAAAAACATGAAAATTTCAATAATTTGACCTTCAAAGTCAAGGTCATTTACGAGTGAAGGTCAAGGTCTGTTGGGTTATTTTTAAGGGATATCTATGAAGATCATTATGTTCAAGTGTGAAGACAATCCATTCAAAAATAACAAAGTTACAGCCAATAACAGCATGAACAAGCAAAATTTGGACTTTTAACCTAGAAGGTCAAGGTCTTTTATGGATGAAGGTCAAGGTTAGTGTGGTCTACTATAAGGTCTTGTCCCAAGGGTTGTTGTGGCCAAGTATGAAGACAATACACCAAGAAATAAAAAAGTTATGATCCAGGTACAAGTTTAGGGACGGCAACGGCTACGGCAACGCCGCCGCAACTATAGCAATACCTCTACTTTTTTTTCCAAAAAAATACAACAATTAATACAACACTAAATAGTACTGTAGGAACATATTTTTTTTGTTTCTATACAATTGAAGATTGTCATAATGCATATATTCCTGACCTATCTAATTCTTATTATCAGATTAGTGGTTAAATCTTTTGTTAATCCAATACAAAATCAGAGTACGAATATATGAATGCACTAAGATTCTAGTGAATTTGGTTGTGGTCATTTTTCACACAGCCTAAATTTAATGACTATATCAAAGGACAACACAGTAAGACACTTTGTCAAAATCTAGGTCAGCTGATATCAAAGTTCACTTTACATCTTAATCTGTGCACATGGCTTTACATCAAAGGACAAAAAATATCATAAAAATGATATTGGTCATATCATAAAACTCTAGGTCACCTGATATCAAAGTTCAATTTTTCAACTAAAACTGTGCACATGGTCAAAATTTCATTGCTGTACATCAAAGGACAAGAAAGTAGGTCACTGTCCCATTGGGCAAGGCAAATATTTGACCCAAGGGTTTAATTCACAACAATCATGATACAGGTCCACCAAACAACTTTCAAGTAAAATATCTAAGCTGTACTATTCAGAAAACATTTGTTTTATTTTCTGTTTTTACTAGGTGTACTAAATGAAAATCACTGCCCCCGGGCAGGGCCAATTTTCACACCAGGGGAAAATTTGAACAACTTTGGTAGAGGACCTATAGATGATATTATACAGCAATCATCAAAGCTCTATGCCTTGTACCTTTTATTTTTACTATATGTAAATCAAATATGTAAATGAAAATCAATGACCCCCGGGGCGGAACCAATTTTGACCCCAGGGCTATAATTTGAACAATCTTGGTAGAGGTTCACTTCGCAAAGTCTCATGCCATTATTTAACCTCTAGCCTTTGTCGATTCAGAGAAGATATTTCAAGTTTTTACTTTATACATATCAGTAAAACTATGGCCTCTGAGTCAGGGCAAATTTAACACTAGGGGCATAATTAAAACAACTTTAGTAGAGGACCCATAGATGATATTATATACCAAATATCAAAGCTCTAAGCCTTGTACCTTCAGACGAGAACATTTTTTAATTTTTTACTACATGTACATAGTGAAAATCAATGACCCCTAGGGTGTGGCCAATTTTGACCCCAGGGCTATAATTTGTACAATCATGCTGGAGGTTCACTACACAATGTTTCATGCAAAATATCTTGGCCCCCGGAGCGCGGCTAATTTTGACACTAGAGGCAAAATTTGAACAACTTTGGTAAAATACCTATAGATGATATCATTTAACAAATATTTAAGCTCTAAGCCTTGTACCTTCAGACAATAAGATTTTTACTATATATATTTTATTTAGTTCCGCCCATTGTTTTCTCGTTTAGGGCACACGCTTTTTATTACTTGGGGACCATACGCCGCTTTTCATGGAATGGCACGGAAGTGTCACATTGAAGGTTCCATGATAACCGCCGTATGAACACATCTGCGGATATTTCTAAATTCAAAATTTTACTATTTCATGTTTAAATGTTGAATTCTGCTTAAGCCGGTGCTAGGGGGCGTGGACGGTAACTTGTACTTTCCAGTACCGTCCATGAACGGGCTCAATCAAACCGAGCCTGCAACATTTTCAATTTTGCCGTGTTGGGCTTTCTTTAGGGATTCTGTATTTATCTATTTCACTATATAATCTATAGAACACACACACAAACACTATATCGCTATATGCCACCGCATAGCAGATGCTGCGGTGGCATAAAAAATATATTTTATATATCTACAAAAATGTTTACAGGACAACATAACACCAATATAATGATATTCACTGTGACACTGGCACAGATTTAAGTGACCGACGTTGAATTTGAATACTGCTGATTAGGCATGGGCTCAAGCCGGTGCTAGGGGGCGTGAGTGATGTTGCACTTATTCATTATCACTCATGTACAGACTCAATCAAACCGAGTCTGCAATTCTTATGTTATTTTGTTGTGATTAATGCTTCCGAGGGATCACTTGTTTCGGAATTTTGTACTTCACAACAGCAGGTGTCAAGTGCCGTGTGGCAGCCGTAAAAAGTTGCCCCGTACTTCACTTAAGTGTTGTTATATTTTCTGGTCCTTCGGGATCATTGATGCCAACACTATAAAGTGTTGAGAATTGAGTACCGCTCAAGCCGGTGCTAGGGGGCGTGAGTGATGTTGCACTTATTCATTATCACTCATGTACAGACTCAATCAAACCGAGTCTGCAATTCTTATGTTATTTTGTTGTGATTAATGCTTCCGAGGGATCACTTGTTTCGGAATTTTATAAGGATGAGAAGTGGTTCTAAATATGTATGACTATAGCATATTTTTAAGACATTGCTACTTGGATGGTTGTTCAAACTATACTTAAGTCAAGAGAAGAAACATGTACGAGCCTTGATGGAAATTGGAAAACCTGTCTCTCCTGTCACTCAGCTGAGCTCCATAGATTATATTGACACTTTCCTTCAACAGGTCAATAAGAGAGCTCTGACTCACAGCAATTATCTCGGAGCTCTTTTCAACAGATCACACGAAGTGCGAGTTCACCTTTCCATCCCCAAACAGGTCAGACAGAGCACATTCTCTCCCTTTCCACCCAACAGGTTAAAACTCGGAGCCCTCCTCCCCCTTTTGCTACCCAAAAGATCACATAGAACCCTTTCTAAACATTTCCATCCCAACAGGTCACAAATTCAAATGTCGAACGACACATATGCCCCCCTTACTAGCCCTTGACTCACATAATTGGTAATTTTGTTACAGAAACTTGCCATAAATGGGTACACGGAAGTGTTCTATCATGGAAAAAAGAAAAATAATGAAGATTTTGTGATAAATAGTTATCAAGATAATGAGATATTTAAGGCCCCTGTGACCTAGAACTTTGAACTAGTGACCCAAAATCATAAGGGGTCATCTAATAGGTATTACCAATCATTACTACAAATATGAAGACTTCGTGATAAATAGTTTTCAAGATAATAAGCGGAAACCAAACTGACATTCAAGAACCCTGTGAACTTTACCTTTGATCTACTCACCCAAAAATCAATAGGTTCACTTATTTGTGATAAAACATCTTCAAGATAGTATGCAGAAACCATTCTGACACTTCAGGCCCCTGTGACCTTGACCTTTGATCTAGTGACCCCAAAAGCAATATGGATCATCTGTTGGTTATGACCAATCACTTTGTGAAATATAAAGACTTTGTGAATATTATCTTTCAAGATTATGAGCTGAAACCATTCTACCATTCAAAGACCCTATGATCTTTATCTTTGACCTAGTGACCCAAAAATCAATAGGAGTCATCTACTAGATTTGACCAATCAATATGTGAAATATGTAGACTTTGTGATAAATAGTAACCAAGATAATAAGTGGAAGTCATATTACCATTCAAGGATTCTGTGACCTTGACCTTTAACCAAATGACCCAAAAATCAATAGGGGTCATCTACCACTTATGAATAATCAATATCTGAAATATGAAGACTTTGTGATTAATACTTTTCAAGATAATCAGCAGAAACTATTCTGACATTTAAGGCCCCTGTGACCTTGATCTTTGACCTAGTGATCCCAAAATCAATAGGGGTTATTTACTAGTAATGAGCAATAACTATGTAAAATATGAAGACTTTGCGATGAATTGAACGCCGCCTTTCCTTGTTGATCTTGTTTATCATATTTTTAAGATAATCAGCTGAAACCATTTTGACATTAAAGACCCTGTGACCTTGACCTTTGACCCAAAAATCAATAGGGGTCATCTACTAGTTATGATTAATCATAATGTGAAATATTAAGACTTTGTTATGAATACTTTTCAAGATAATCAGCGGCAACTGTTTTCACATTTAAGGTCCCTGTGAACTTGACCTTTGACCTAGTGATCCCCAAATCAATAGGGGTCATCTACTAGTTATGACTAATCAATATGTGAAATATGAAGACTTTGTGACGAATACTTTTCAAGATAATCAGCGGAAACCATTTTAACATTTAAGGCCCCTGTGACCTTGACCTAGTGACCCCAAAATTAATAGGGGTCATCTACTAGTTATGACAAATCACTGTTTGAATATCACTTGAATTCTGCTTAAGCCGGTGCTAGGGGGCGTGGACGGTAACTTGCACTTTCCAGTACCGTCCATGAACAGGCTCAATCAAACCGAGCCTGCAACATTTTCAATTTTGCCGTGTTGGGCTTTCTTTAGGGATTCTGTATTTATCTATTTTATGATCACATCCGTGTTATTTGTGCCGTGTGGCGGCTGTAAAAAGTCTCCCCGTACATTTAATCAATGATGTTATATTTTCGATCCTTGAAGATCGTTCAGCGCGACATTATTGTTGTGCTTGTGGTATTTTTAGTTTCAACTTTTTGGCACTTTCTAGTTGGGTGGTTCCAATATTCCTACTTGAATAATGTTGAATCACCCTTAGGATATGTTGCCTGCTTTTTAAATTTGTCTTTTGACGTCTTATCTGTGATACGCAGGCTTCATAACCTCAGATCCCCTTTCAAAATTCCATTTTATTTAGTTCCGCCCATTGTTTTCTCGTTTAGGGCACACGCATTTTTTTACTTGGGGACCATATGCCGCTTTTCATGGAATGGCACTACCGTGTCACATTGAAGGTTCCATGATAACCGCCATATGAACACATCTGCGGATGTTTCAAAATTCTAAATTTTACCAGTTCATGTTAAATGTTGAATTCTGCTTAAGCCGGTGCTAGGGGGCGTGGACGGTAACTTGCACTTTCCAGTACCGTCCATGAACAGGCTCAATCAAACCGAGCCTGCAACATTTTCAATTTTGCCGTGTTGGGCTTTCTTTAGGGATTCTGTATTTATCTATTTTATTTTATTTACACTGTCTCGTTTATAGGAACATGGTGGGGCTAAGAGCGAGGTTTGGTGCTCAATCAAACCGAGCCTGCAACATTTTCAATTGTGTTGTGTTGGACCTTCTTTAGGGATTCTGTTTTTCTCTATTTTATTGTCACATCCGTGTTATTTGTGCCGTGTGGCGGCTGTAAAAAGTCTCCCCGTACATTTAATCAATGATGTTATATTTTCGATCCTTGAAGATCGTTCAGCACGACATTGTTGTTGTGTTTACATGTTATGTGGTACTTTTAGTTTCATCTATTTGGACATTTTCATCCCGGGTGGTTCCAGTATTCCTGCATGAATACTGTATAATCACCGTTAGGATATGTTGCCTGCTTTTTAAATTTGTCTTTTATAATTTTGTCTTCACTTCAGTGTTGTTATATTTTCTGGTCCTTCGGGATCATTGATGCCAACACTATAAAGTGTTGAGAATTGAGTACCGCTCAAGCCGGTGCTAGGGGGCGTGAGGGATGTTGCACTTTTTCATTATCCCTCATGTACAGACTCAATCAAACCGAGTCTGCAATTCTTATGTTATTTTGTTGTGATTAATGCTTCCGAGGGATCACTTTGTTTCCAGAATTTTATACTTCACAACAGCAGGTGTCAAGTGCCGTGTGGCAGCCGTAAAAAGTTGCCCCGTACTTCACTTCAGTGTTGTTATATTTTCTGGTCCTTCGGGATCATTGATGTCAACACTATAAAGTGTTGAGAATTGAGTACCGCTCAAGCCGGTGCTAGGGGGCGTGAGGGATGTTGCACTTTTTCATTATCCCTCATGTACAGACTCAATCAAACCGAGTCTGCAATTCTTATGTTATTTTGTTGTGATTAATGCTTCCGAGGGATCACTTTGTTTCCAGAATTTTGTACTTCACAACAGCAGGTGTCAAGTGCCGTGTGGCAGCCGTAAAAAGTTGCCCCGTACTTCACTTCAGTGTTGTTATATTTTCTGGTCCTTCGGGATCATTGATGCCAACACTATAAAGTGTTGAAAATTGAGTACCGCTCAAGCCGGTGCTAGGGGGCGTGAGGGATGTTGCACATATTCATTATCCCTCATGTACAGACTCAATCAAACCGAGTCTGCAATTCTTATGTTATTTTGTTGTGATTAATGCTTCCGAGGGATCACTTTGTTTCCAGAATTTTGTACTTCACAACAGCAGGTGTCAAGTGCCGTGTGGCAGCCGTAAAAAGTTGCCCCGTACTTCACTTCAGTGTTGTTATATTTTCTGGTCCTTCGGGATCATTGATGCCAACACTATAAAGTGTTGAGAATTGAGTACCGCTCAAGCCGGTGCTAGGGGGCGTGAGGGATGTTGCACTTATTCATTATCCCTCATGTACAGACTCAATCAAACCGAGTCTGCAATTCTTATGTTATTTTGTTGTGATTGATGCTTCCGAGGGATCACTTTGTTTCCAGAATTTTATACTTCACAACAGCAGGTGTCAAGTGCCGTGTGGCAGCCGTAAAAAGTTGCCCCGTACTTCACTTCAGTGTTGTTATATTTTCTGGTCCTTCGGGATCATTGATGCCAACACTATAAAGTGTTGAAAATTGAGTACCACTCAAGCCAGTGCTAGTGGGCATGAGGGATGTTGCACTTTTTCATTATCCCTCATGTACAAACTCAGTCAAACCGAGTCTGCAATTCTTATGTTATTTTGTTGTGATTGATGCTTCTGAGGGATCACTTTGTTTCCAGAATTTTATACTTCACAACAGCAGGTGTCAAGTGCCGTGTGGCAGCCGTAAAAAGTTGCCCCGTACTTCACTTCAGTGTTGTTATATTTTCTGGTCCTTCGGGATCATTGATGCCAACACTATAAAGTGTTGAGAATTGAGTACCGCTCAAGCCGGTGCTAGGGGGCGTGAGGGATGTTGCACTTTTTCATTATCCCTCATGTACAGACTCAATCAAACCGAGTCTGCAATTCTTATGTTATTTTGTTGTGATTGATGCTTCCGAGGGATCACTTTGTTTCCAGAATTTTTGACGTCTTATCTGTGATATGCAGGCTTCATAACCTCAGATCCCCTTTCAAAATTCCATTTTATTTAGTTCCGCCAATTGTTTTCTCGTTTAGGGCAAAAGTATTCTTTTACTTGGGGACCATACGCCGCTTTTCATGGAATGGCACTACTGTGTCACATTGAAGGTTCCATGATAACCGCCGTATGAACACATCTGCGGATGTTTCTAAATTCAAAATTTCACCATGTTCGTGTTAAATGTTGAATTCTGCTTAAGCCGGTGCTAGGGGGCGTGGACGGTAACTTGCACTTTCCAATACCGTCCATGAACAGGCTCAATCAAACCGAGCCTGCAACATTTTCAATTGTGTTGTGTTGGACCTTCTTTAGGGATTCTGTTTTTCTCTATATTATTTTGGTGCACCATTAACCGGTTTAAACTCCCTAGCAGTCATTATTATGCTGCTGACAGTTTCAAGGCGGCGCCCCACTGTGTTCCTCAGATGTATGTCTATGTTGTTTCATACTGTTTGGTGACACTTTTGCTTGTGTCCCTTGTTGTTTTCTCGTCTACGGTAAGTATCTTCCCCATCTTCCCTCTAGTTTTTAATTCTTTCATTAACCCCCCCCCCCCCCGTCTCCTGTCCCCTTCCCGGGCCTATTATTCTTTTCTTTGAATTTCTAATCAGTTATAAATTATTTATCATTTAATGATTAACCTGTCCGTGTTCTGTCTTTGCCCTGTCCTGTTTTTGTTCGGGGTCCGCCTGGGCTCCTTGCCATTGGTTCTTGTTGCTGGGTCATATGGGGGTTGCGTTCATTGAACGCCGCCTTTCCTTGCTGATCTTGTTTATCATATTTTGTGATAAATACTTTTCAAGATAATCATCGGAAACCATGTGGTCTACCGACGGACCGACAGAAGCAAAACAATATACCCCCTCTTCTTCGAAGGGGGGCATAATTATTCTACCCTACAGTTCTCTGAGAGATCGGGTTCGTCTCATCCTCCATCCCAAATACAGATCCCTTTCTCAACAGGCTTCTTGCCATTGGTTCTTGTTGCTGGGTCATATGGGGGTTGCGTTCATTGAACGCCACCTTTCCTTGTTGATCTTGTTTATCATATTTCCATCCCAACAGGTCACAAATTCAAGTTATTCTACCCTACCGGTCTCTGAGAGATCGGGTTCATCTCGCCCTCCTTCCCAAATGCAGCTCCCTTTCCACCCCAACAGGTAACACTCGGAGCCCTCCTCCCCCTTTTGCTACCCAACAGGTCACACATATCCCTTTCTCAACATTTCCATCCCAACAGGTCACAAATTCAAATTATTCTACCCTACCGGTCTCTTGAGAGATCGGGTTCATCTCACCCTCCATCCCAAATGCAGGACTCAAAACTCTCACTCTAGTGATTCTTGCACTGAAAAGGATTACTGAGGTTCCCCAGTGAGGCCAAGAGCTACTTATCCTTACTCTGATGAGTCCTCTTTAACATTTAAATAGAGCATTCCCCCTCAGTTTCCCCAAACAAACACACAGCTGTTGTGATATAGTGGATACTCTTAAGGGACAGGTAGCAGTCCTTCAAGACTTACTGGACAAACTGATTACAAAGGTATCCCAAATCACTTTGTCCATTCTCATCATAATTGATTTGTCTATGGTATGTTGTTATTAATGTCAGATATTGGATACAAATCGGGAGATAAAGTGACCCCTCGGAAGCATAAAATTACAAGAGAATTGCAGACTCGGGTTTAATTGAGTCTGTACATGAGGGATATACGTGCAACATCCCCACGCCCCTAGCACCAGCTTAAGCGTTAGTAAATTCTCAACACTCGATAGTGCTGGCATCAATGACCGGAAAAATGAACACTGAAGTTCGGGGAACTTTTTACAGCTGCCATACAGCACTTAAAAAAGATAAATACAGAATCCCTAAAGAAAGCCCAACACGGCAAAATTGAAAATGTTGCAGGCTCGGTTTTATTGAGCCTGTTCATGGACGGTACTGGAAAGTGCAAATTACCGTCCACGGCCCCTAGCACCGGCTTAAGCAGAATTCAACATTTAAACGTGAAATAGTAAAATTTTGAATTTTGAAACATCCGCAGATGTGTTCATACGGCGGTTATCATGGAATATGATAAACAAGATCAACAAGGAAAGGCGGCGTTCAATGAACGCAACCCCCATATGACCCAGCAACAAGAACCAAAGGCAAGGAGCCCAGGCGGACCCCAAACAAAAACAGGACAGGGCAAAGACAGAGCACGGACAGGTTAATCATTAAATGATAAATAATTTGTAACTGATTAGGAATTCAAAGAAAAGAATAATAGGCCCACAAAGGGGAAGGCCCACACCTTCAATTTGACACTTCCGTGCCATTCCATGAAAAGCGGCGTATGGTCCCCAAGTAATCACAGACAAGACGTGAAAATTTTTTGACAAATTTAAAAAGCAGGCAACATATCCTAAGGGTGATTGTATAGTATTCAATTAGGAATACTGGAACCACCAAAGTTGAAAAAGGCCAAATAGAAGAAACTAAAAGTACAAAATAACATGTATACACAACAATAATGTCGTGCTGAACGATCTTCAAGGATCGAAAATATAACATCATTGATTAAATGTACGGGGAGACTTTTTACAGCCGCCACACGGCACAAATAACACGGATGTGACAATAAAATAGAGAAAAACAGAATCTCTAAAGAAAGCCCAACACGACAAAATTGAAAATGTTGCAGGCTCGGTTTGATTGAGCCTGTTCATGAACGGTACTGGAAAGTGCAAGTTACCGTCCACGCCCCCCTAGCACCCTAAAATATGATAAACAAGATAAACATGGAAAGGCGGCGTTCAATGAACGCAACCCCCATATGACCCAGCAACAAGAACCAATGGCAAGGAGCCCAGGCGGACCCCAAACAAAAACAGGACAGAGCACGGACAGGTTAATCATTAAATGATAAATAAATTGTAACTGATTAGGAATTCAAAGAAAATAATAATAGGCCCACAAAGGGGAAGGGGACAGGAGACCGGGGGAAGGGGGCGGGGTTAATCAAGAAATAAAAACTAGAGGCAATGGGGAAGATACTTACCGTAGACGACAAACCAACAAGGGACACAAGCAAAAGTGTCACCAAAACAGTATGAAACAACATAGACATACATCTGAGGAACACAGTGGGGCGCCGCCTTGGAACGGTCAGCAGCATAATAATGACTGCTGGGGAATTTAAACCGGTTAATGGTGCACCAAACCTCGCTCTTAGCCCCACCATGTTCCTATAAACAAGACAGTGTAAATAAAATGAATCCCCGCCAAGTGAAATTCTAACAGTTGTCCCGGTTACAAAAGATTAAATAAGTAAAACACTAAAATGAATATGCAGAAACATATAAAAGTAAACCCAATGACCATAACAAAATATGATAAACAAGATCAACAAGGAAAGGCGGCGTTCAATGAACGCAACCCCCACATGACCCAGCAACAAGAACCAATGGCAAGGAGCCCAGGGGGACCCCAAAAAAAAAGTACTCAATGTCCTAAAGGAAGACGGTCCGTCAGATGCAATCAAAAGAGGAAAGCGTAGTGTCCAACTGTAAAAGGGTTGAACACTAAACATGCAGTATGTCTTAAAATAGTAGGGTCATAACCTCTTTTAATAAAACGTTTAAAGATTTTAGTAAAAACAGCAGAAAAATTACCATGACCCAAAATCTTACGAAATATGACAAACAAGATCAACAAGGAAAGGCGGCGTTCAATGAACGCAACCCCCATATGACCCAGCAGAAGTTTGTAAATCACATCGCCATAAAAACCAGGCTGGCTAATCCCTTGTCGCAGAAGAGATGGACAGTTCTTAAAGCCCTTTGGGACTGAATTGCCTTAATGTTTGTCTTCTGTCTTGCTTCGTCGGGCCCTTGTAGGTGATTTTCTTGTTGCTCTGTCTTCCTTTAAGACATCGAGTACTTTTGTTATGGTCATTGGGTTTACTTTTATATGTTTCTACATGATCATTTTAGGTGTTTTACTTTATTTAACCTTTTGTAACCATAACAACTGTTAGAATTTCACTTGGCGGGGCATTCATTTTATTTACACTGTCTCGTTTATAGGAACATTGGTGGGGCTAAGAGCGAGGTTTGGCTGCACCATTAACCGGTTTAAACTCCCCAGTAGTCATTATTATGCTGCTGACCGTTCCAAGGCGGCGCCCCTCTGTGTTCCTCAGATGTATGTCTATGTTGTTTTATACTGATTTGGTGACACTTTTGCTCGTGTCTCTTGTTGTTTCTCGTCTACGGTAAGTATCTCCCTTGTCCCTAGTTTATTATTTATTATTATTTCCCCCCCCCCTTTTCCCCGTCCTTTGTCTCATGTCCCCTTCCCCTGTGCCTTTTGACATAATGCGGCCTTATATTAAATCATTTATTTGTTTTGTTTTAGTCCTTATAAGTTACTAATTATGTATTTCTTGATTGTAGTGGTTTGCCTGCCCGTACTCTGCCTTGTGCCCTGTCCTGTTTTTCTTTGGAGTCCTCCTGGGCTCCTTGCCGCTGACGCTTGTTGCTGGGTCGGATGGGGGCTGCGTTCATTGAATGCCGCCTTTCCTTGTCGATCTTGTTTATCATATTTTAAATCACTATTGAATTTAGAAATTAAATCAAAGTTACGATTGTAAAATTTAGTAAAATATTTCCGTAATTTATGATAGCGGTAGCCCTGTTTGTGCTCCTTGCCAGTAATGAAAATTGTCCGTTCGTTAAAATCGTTTGCGTTGTTACAATCCCTAGCGAATCTGATTAACTGAGGTACATATACACCGTAAGATGTTGCATGGGGTACGTCTCCATCTAAATGTGGATAATTAACTATACAAAAGTCAAAGTCATCTCTTTTATCATAGATTTTCGTGTGAATAGAATTGTTGTTGATAGTAATATGAAGATCCAAAAATGATGTACTAAAATTTCAAGAGTTCGTTTTATTAAGTTGTAGTTCATGCGGATAAATGTCAGACACTATTTGATCAAAATTAAAATAAGGATTATCTAAATTAAAAATATCATCAAGGTATCTGGAAGTACCCTATGTTCAATGTCATATCTTTAAATGCCTTCTTTCCGGACAAGCATTAATCGTTAAAGGGACTCCACCGAGGTTATTTGACATGACGGGACTGGAAATAATTTTTTTGAGATTAATACTCCATTTGATGTAAATCTATACTAATAACTTATTGGCAAAAACTCAGGTCAAAAGCTGGCTCCGTTTTTCCAGAATAATTATCAGAATAGTGAAAAATGACACAAAATTGAAAAGCGTTTAAACAAGTATTTCTTGTATATTTGTTAGTTATAATTTATTGATATTTTTGTTGTAAGTGCTCGTGTTGATCTATGTGAAAAATTAAAATTTTATTGTTTTAGCCTTATAAACCTCAGTGGAGTTCCTTAATGGGAGATAATTTTTAAAGTAAGTACTGTACATATAAATTAGTCAAATAATTACAAACTTTTTACATTACTTAAATTTTTTATCCAGGATATCATAATGAAGGATAGACAGATAGACGGACAGACAATGTATGTGAGTGTGTGAGTTTTTTTTCTTACGTTCACCAACAGCTAAGGTCATGTAGGAGACGACATCTCGGTTTTAAGCCTCATCTGAACTGCTAGTGTTCGGGAGTTAAACTCACGACGCCCGGATCAGCAGTCCACAGCGTTAACCACTGGGCCACCGCGCCATGCCTACGGACAGACAGTCAAACGGACGGACAGACAGACAGATAAACAGACAGATAGACGGACAGATAGATAGACAGACAGAGTAAGCGTCTTAGCCAAAAGTAACCTCTTAGTGGATCTCAACATTCTTACCTGTATAGCCATTTAACCTGTCCATCATTATAAATTCGAAATAAGCTGACTGTACTGGTGTCAATTTTCCTGATGATTTGTCCGAATCTTCGTAATATTGTTTTAAACGCTATCTTCTATATCTGTAAGCGTGTATGGTACTTTAACCACAGGTTGCCTTGCAGCATTAGATGGACTGGATAAAGCAGAAAAAGAAAAACCACAAAATTTCTTCTTATGGGTGTCCTCAGTCGTAATACTCTTATGCTTTCTCCCATAATCCTGTGGTCCACCTGAAAGAGGTGACCTTGATGCGCCAGAAGACTTGACAGTTTCCAAGTCTAACCTCAGACTTCCTATACTGTCGTCGATTTTATCGAACTCTTCCTGAATATTTACTTTGCTGTCATTTAACTCTATGGCATTTACTCTCTTCTCTAATGCTTCAAGGTCAACATTGACACTCTTTAACTTATTCAGAGTACAGTTTTGTAGTGCATTAAACTTGACGTCCAACTTTAATTCCATTTCCTCTAGATATTCTTCCATATCTTCTATACTCTTCGCCTGGAACACAACAATAGGAAATATAATTTTGTTTAAGCAAGTGCTTGTCAGTGTAAATAAGCCTTAGTCACAGTAGGGAGTAAGCATAAAAATCACCAAAGGGTCGTAACTCTTGAAGAATTCAATGAACTGGAACATGGTTGTAATATACAAAGCACCTCTTGCTAGTAAAGCATCCTGTGAAGTTTCCTTGAAAACCAGTGGTTGCTGAAAAATTACCCGAACAAGGCTGACATATGAAAATCATCAGAGTCGATAACTCTTCAAGAAATCAATGAACGAGAAAAAATTGAAATGACAGACATCATTCTTGTATTACTCTCTATCTTCATACCATGTTTCATGGAGCTAGCTTATATGGTTTATGAGAAATTATAAGTAGGAGCAGCGTCATAACATAATACGTTATAACAAAAGAGTCTAAAAAAATTTAATTGAAACAAAATATTAACACATCAGGATAAGGTTATACTATATGTTAAATATCTTACCCTTGTGCATTTAAGTTTTGAAATATTTCGTAACAGTTTTAGTTATTAATACCTACATAGGAAATTAACAATACTTACCATTGTTTCAGCAATATATATTATACTGTCCTATCAACCTTCAGCTTCAAATGAAAAAGGTATTTAAACATGCGATCGACTTTATTTGGAACATATCTAAAGGTTTGTCTTCATACACATTTTATATCCTTCATTTACTAAATTCTTAATAATGTATACAATTTCTATCTATTAAATTATAAAAAAGTATAAACTAGGTACGTCCGTTCACCTCAACGTCTAGTGCACAAATGATTTGGTTCAGATACTGACCAATATATAACTATACTGCCTATTTCATCACAAGTCTGTCTGTGCGTGATTTAGGCTACAACCTGTTGATACGTACTTTCCCGTATGCAATTTTTTAATTTTTTTTTTCATGAACTTTATCTGTCTGTAAAAAATGTTTTAAATAAGATATCAACTTTAAATTTCTTTAAATATAACATTTAAATAATAGTCTCACGGAATAAAGAAAGACATTTTCTTATCCTACGACCATTTCGTCGGGAAAGATGTATTGAATCTAGCAATTTTTGCCTAAAATTACCTTCGAATTACACTGAATAGATGATTAAAAGTCAAATAAAAAGCTTTATAAATAAAGAATAAAACATTCTTAGTACTAAGTTATGTTATACCATACAGTTTTTGAAAAAATATTAGTCGTCTGTGTGTCTGTCTTTGCATAATTCAGGTTAAATCCTATATTTCCCTAATTTTCCGTACCTACATTTTCCGTTTTATACACATATATGAAATCACTTAAAAAAATAATTGGAACAACATATGGGCATGATTCTTTTTTTTTGTTATAAAGCTCTTTTATATGCCTAAAAGATAAAATAAAATAATAAAGATACATTCATAAATAATGTCATAATTCATAAAATTTATAGATATATTTTAAAATGAGCGGAAATTCAGTTGCCAAGCGCGATTTTGTATAAAGTATATATACTTGTACACACTAGCACGGACGGGCACACACACAATAATAGTACACATACAGCCCTACAATATGGGTTATCATGTGATAAAATACATGAATTTATTAATGTCAAAATTCATAGATGAAAACGATGAACAACGATCATTTTATTAGCCGCGCGAGTATATATACTTGTACACTAACATGGGCGGACAGACAGAGATATATTTAAATGCATTATTTAATTTTAAAGAACACATACGGCCCTATAATATGGTGTATTATTTATCAAACTATATTAATTATTAATGTCTTAATTCATAGATGAAAATGATGAAAAACGCCGATTTTCATAGCCGCGCGATTTTGTCAAAAGTATATATACTTGTAGACACTAACATTGACGGACGGACAGACAGAGATATATTTAAAAGCATTATTTCATTTTGAAGTACACAAATAGCCCAATAATATGGTGTATTATTTATAAAACTACATTAATCATTAATGTCATAATTCATAAAAGAAAATGATGATAAACGCCGATTTTTATAGCCGCGCGATTTTGTCAAAAGTATATATACTTGTACACACTAACATGGACGGACAGACAGAGATATATTTAAATTCTTTTTTTTTATCTTATAGT
Organism: Ruditapes philippinarum; assembly: GCF_026571515.1. NCBI lineage: Eukaryota > Metazoa > Mollusca > Bivalvia > Venerida > Veneridae > Ruditapes > Ruditapes philippinarum. The sequence continues at coordinate 39,922 of NW_026858439.1, read as the reverse complement.
ACACATACAGCCCTACAATATGGCGTATTATTCATTTAAATATATTTATTATTAATGTCATAATTCATAGATGAAAACGATGAAAAACGCACATTTTCTTAGCCGCGCGATTTTGTCAAAAGTATATATACTTGTACACACTAACACGGACGGACAGACAGAGATATATTTAAAAGCATTATTTCATTTTGAAGTACACAAATAGCCCTATAATATGGTGTATTATTTATAAAACTACATTAATTATTAATGTCATAATTCATAGAAGAAAATGATGATAAACGCCGATTTTTATAGCCGCGCGATTTTGTCATAAGTATATACACTTATACACACTAACATGGACGGACAGACAGAGATATATTTAAATTCTTTTTTTTATCTTATAGCACACATACAGCCCTACAATATGGTGTTTTATTTATTAAAATATATTTATTATTAATGTCATAATTCATAGATGAAAACGATGAAAAACGCACATTTTCTTAGCCGCGCGCGATTTTGTCAAAAGTATATATACTTGTAAACACTAACACGGACGGACAGACAGAGATATATTTAAATGCATTATTTCATTTTGAATAACACATAGAGCCCTAAAATATGGTGTATTATTTATAAAACTATATTAATTATTAATGTCTTAATTCATAGAAGAAAATGATGAAAAACGCCGATTTTGATAGCCGCGCGCGCTTTGTCAAAAGTATATATACTTGTAGACACTAATATGGACGGACAGACAGAGATATATTTTAATTCTTTTTTTATCTTAAAGTAAACATACAGCCCTACAATATGGTGTATTATTTATAAAAAATATATTAAATATTAAGATCATAATTCATAGTTGAAAATGATGAAAAAATCATTCAAATATCACCAAAACTGTGAGAAAATTTATGTTCGAACCTCGACTATTCACCTTGTATGACTTGCCTAGACCCCTTGAATCCCAAACATACCTAGGCTAAAGAGTATTTAAGAGCATTATTTCATTTTGAATAACACCATAGAGCCCTATATGGTGTATTATTTATAAAACTATATTAATTATTAATGTCTTAAATTCCATAGAAGAAAATGATATGAAAAACGCCGATTTTGATAGCCGCGCGCGCTTTGTCAAAAAAGTATATATACTTGTAGACACTAACATGGACGGACAGACAGAGATATATTTTAATTCTTTTTTTTATCTTAAAGTAAAACATACAGCCCTACAATATGGTGTATTATTTATAAAAAAATATTTTTAAATATTAAGATCATAATTCATAGTTGAAAATGATGAAAAAATCATTCAAATATCACCAAAACTGTGAGAAAATTTATGTTCGAACCTCGACTATTCACCTTGTATGACTTGCCTAGACCCCTTGAATCCCAAACATACCTAGGCTATAAGAGGTCTTATTCTTTAGCAGATATCCATATCTACACAACCATATATGCTCACAATGTTAAGCTAGCCTGTGGGGCTAGAACCAGCCGTGTATTCATTAAATATACGAAAGAAAGTGATAAATTATAAGCTTGAACCTTGACTACACACCTTGACTACACACCTTTTCAATATTTTTATTACCAGCAAGCTTGACTACACACCTTTTCAATATTTTTATTACCAGCAAGCTTCTAAAACAGGGCTACCGCTATCATAAATTACGGGAATATTTTACTAAATTTTACAATCGTAACTTTGATTTAATTTCTAAATTCAATTAGTGATTTAAAACTCTTCTGCGACAAGGGATTAGCCAGCCTGGTTTTTATGGCGATGTGGTTTACAAACTTCGTAAGATTTTTTGGGTCATGGTAATTTTTTCTGCTGTTTTTACTAAAATCATTAAACGTTTTATTAAAAGAGGTTATGACCCTACTATTTTAAGACATACTGCATGTTTAGTGTTCAACCCTTTTACAGTTGGACACTACGCTTTCCCCTTTTGATTGCATCTGACGGACCAAGTGGGAGACTCTATGATGGATAGTTCGTAAAGCCCTTTGGGACTGAATTGTCTTAATGTTCGTCTTCTGCCTTGCTTCGTCGGGCCCTTGTAGGTGATTTTCTTGTTGCTCTGTCTTCCTTTAGGACATAGAGTACTTTTGTTATGGTCATTGGGTTTACCTTTATATGTTTCTACATGATCATTTTAGTGTTTTACTTATTTAACCTTTTGTAACCATGACAACTGTTTTAGAATTTCACTTGGCGGGGATTCATTTTATTTACACTGTCTCGTTTATAGGAACATGGTGGGGCTAAGAGCGAGGTTTGGTGCACCATTAACCGGTTTAAACTCCCCAGCAGTCATTATTATGCTGCTGACCGTTCCAAGGCGGCGCCCCCACTGTGTTCCTCAGATGTATGTCTATGTTGTTTCATACTGTTTTGGTGACACTTTTGCTTGTGTCCCGTGTTGTTTTCTCGTTTATGGTAAGTATCTTCCCCATTGCCTCTAGTTTTTATTTCTTTGATTACCCCCCCCCCCCTTCCCCCGGTCTCCTGTCCCCTTCCCCTTTGTGGGCCTATTATTATTTTCTTTGAATTCCTAATCAGTTACAAATTATTTATCATTTAATGATTAACGTGTCGTTGCCCTGTCCTTTTTATGTTTGGGGTCCGCCTGGGCTCCTTGCCATTGGTTCTTGTTGCTGGGTCATATGGGGGTTGCGTTCATTAAATATACGAAAGAAAGTGATAAATTATAAGCTTGAACCTTGACTACACACCTTGTATGACTGGCCTAGACCCCTATGAACCACACACATACCTAAAAGTGGTCTCATTCTTTAGCAGACATCCATACCTACACAGCCATGTATGCTAACAATGATAAACAAAGAAATCCGTTACGCGGGTCCCGCCCAATGGGCGGTAACGAGGCTTGCCGGGTTAACGCCCATTGGGCAGGTACCCGAGCGGCGGATTTTCTTATCCAGATCGAAAACACTTGATAGATATATTTTCTTGGACATTATATCAACATACATTTCTTTTTTACGAATTTTCATAATCAAATTGAAACGCCTAAATATTTTTATCGTTAAAAATAGCATTCGTAGCTTTGTTTACTGATGACGAAATCGCGCATTTTTTATGACGTCATTTGCGTCGCGTGACTCATCTGGCATGAAGGAGTTCCAGATCGATTTGCATGGATAGTCACCTCATAATCATGCAATAACTGTATAATTATATATTTGATATTCTTTTTACAAGAACATGCGTATTTTCAAACATAATCTAATATAAAATTTGACCTTATTATTAAATATTTATCTATAAAATATATATTATATATTAGAGACACATGTGTAGTTCAATAATTAAAGCAATCTTTTTACGTTAATGTTCGTCCGTCTGTTCAGCAGAGCTTGCAAAGCAATAATATCATTTACGCAAATCGCACAATCTGCATTTATATATATAACACCCCGTATTTAGCCTATTTCCTAATTTAACAATTACATAATTACAAACATTAATAACAATATTAATAAAGATATTTCATAATGAAATATATCATTTTAGGGTAAGAATGAAGTGCCTAGAAATAGGATATTGTACAAAATAAAAGTTCAATGGATTAAAGGTAAATAATATGTACGCAAATATACGATAAATAAAAGGTTATGAGTATGGTATCGTACGTACTAAAGGACACATTTTTTCGCAAGAAACTGCGCAATATTTTAGGTATTTATACATTTTTAAGATTCTATTCTTCTTATTAAATGTTTTATTAAAAAATAAAGATGACTTGGAATAGTGTCTAATATAGGTATGTGCTGTAAAAAAGGGTAATTTGTAAGACTTTTCGGTGGGTTATTAGTTCGAGCAAGAACTAGCCTTCAAAACGCAGCTACAGGCCTTGCTCGACCAAAGAATAGTTAGGCAGGATGTTATTCTGGACATTCAAAGGAAAGTTTGAGCATGATTCAATTTAAACCAGGTCCACCCTTGGGTTCAAATTTTACATGTAAGGCTTAGGATTACGGTATTTAACCTTTTCCCTTATATAAGCGTGTTTCGATGGCTGTTTGCTCCCCCCCCCTTTTTGAGGCCTCAAGCAGTGAAAAAATGCCCTATTTAGGCCCAAAACACTGTAATTCGTTTGAGAAATGTTGTTAAAAAAGTGACCACTTTTTTGGCGCCATCCCCCATCCAAATGTTACATCAGGGGGTTGCCAGAAGGGGGATGTGGCCCCTTCTGTTTGGGGGATTTGAAGGGGGCGGAGTCCCCCTCATCGCCAAGAAAATTTTGGACATGTGACAGGCTAAAAATGGCCTCAGGTCGATCTTAGGGTAACTAGTAACCGACGCTGAAAAGCCTTTTACTCTATCTCAATTCATTGAGAAGTTGCAGCACTTTGAAATCAGTTTTGATGGAAAAAAAACAATGCAAAATAGTGATTTTTGGCATTTTTGAGACGTCCCCCCGTTCCCATGGTAACAGGAAATTTACGATTGAGCATGCTGTTACAGAGGCTATGGTCTAGTCCACATTTGTGCCAAGTTTCATCAGTATTGAAGCATTTTTCATAGTTTCATAGCAGTTTGAACTTGTTACAGGAGGCTTTTCAATGAAAATGGCCATTTTTCGCAATATGCTCATGGGGTAAAAGGTTAAACATGCTATCGACTTTAAAAAATTGGGTTTAATTTTCGTATCTATGTTAAAGTTTGTCTCTAATATTTATTTTCATACTTATTTTATAGGCTTCCATTTAATAAATTCTCAATCATGAATGCATTTTCTATTTTTTTTTAATAATGAAAAAATTTATAAAGTAGATATATCCGCTCACCTCAACGTCAACTGCACAAATGATTTGGTACAGGTAATGACCAATATATAACTATACTGCCTACTTCCCTACAAGCTTCCAATGCAAATAAATTGGTCTTTTGACACTCATAAAAACTGACAGATCAACACATTATTAAAACTGTTATACAGGAATAAATCTAACACAGTATAATTAAAATACATTTTTAATCGCTTACAGACGTAAAATATGATAAACAAGATCGACAAGGAAAGGCGGCATTCAATGAACGCAGCCCCCACCCGACCCAGCAACGAGCGCCAGCGGCAAGGAGCCCAGGAGGACCCCAAAGGCCACACCTTTTTTTAGTTTCTTACAGTCAATGAAGACAAAAATAAAAACAGGGACATACAATTGTCATTATCTTTGCGTGATGAACTTTGAAGCAATATCCCCCCCCCCCCTTTTCAGGGTCAAATCACTATAAACTGTGGCCTCCAAATCCATTTACATATTTGATTTTCTTTTCGATTTTGATATAAAACATTGATACACTTCTATCCAACAGATTTACGAAAAAAGAATTATATCTTATGTAGGGCATGGCAAACGTTCAAATATCCTATATGAAATAAATTAAATGACTTAAAAAAAATGTTGATAAATATTCTTAATGTATTAATTTCTTTAACAAACTCATTTCTAATCAAACATACTTCTTTTGGCTGAACAATTATTTCTTTCTTTAAATACGTCCTTTTTATAACTTAAATATAGATAATGAATGTCTTTTCATATAGAATATTTTTCCAACGTTTGTCATTCCCTTATCTTTCAACTTTAAATATTTTTATTCAAAAAACATTATTTGTCCATTTCTTAAACAACATAGCATAGTTAACTTCAAAACTAGCAATAAAATTACACAGATTACTTAAGAAACAACTCAACCCCACATAAATTTATGAATTTAACATATATTTCAGTGGCCCTCATGTTTTCACACTTTTTCACATAACTCGACTTAACTAAAACAATTAAACATATAGCTTGTTACTGACTGTGTTCTTGAGATCAGAGGCTCGCATTTTTTCACACGTTTCGTATTCACTGATATAATTAAACATATATTTTTTACTGATTGTCCTTGAGATCAGAGGCTCGCACTTTTACAAACAGTTTGAATTCACTGATACAATTAAATAGATTGCTTTTTACCGAGTGTCATTGAGATCAGAGGCTCGCAATTTTCATATAGTTCGTATTCAATGATACAATTAAACATATATTTTTTACTGATTGTCCTTGAGATCAGAGGCTCGCACTTTTACAAACAGTTTGAATTCACTGATACAATTAAATAGATTGCTTTTTACCGAGTGTCATTGAGATCAGAGGCTCGCAATTTTCATATAGTTCGTATTCAATGATACAATTAAACATATATTTTTTACTCGACTGTCCTTGAGATTAGAGGCTCGCACTTTTACAAAGAGTTTGTATTCACTGATACATGTACAATTAAATAGATTGATTTTTTACTGAGTGTCCTACATATCAGAGGCTCGTACTTTTTCACACAGTTTTTATTCACTTATACAATTAAACAGGTAGCTTTATACTGTGTGTCCTTGATATGAGAGGTAAGCAATTTTATCAAATAAAATATACACTTAGTACAATTCGAGCCACATCACCTTTACTGACATAATCCACTTATTCACTCCGTTGAGAACGGTTCTTGGGTCTCAGCTCGATTTAGCACCTCTCTGGTAGCAACTAGTAGATCGTTACATGTGTGCAGATGTTGTTCTATTTTTTGTCCTTTTTCACATAGTTCGACTTCACTGATACAATTAAAGAGATACTTTTTCAATTCACAATGGGAAGTACAGGAAACTTTTTCACCAACATCTATATTTGATAACTTTTTACATAGTAACTTTTCATCAACATTGCCTCTCTCATTATCGGATTCTGAACATTCACTAAAATTGGATGACTTTGCATCGGAATCTGAATAATCACTCAATATACTACACAGGTCCAATTTGTCAATTTTCACATCTGAGCACTTTTCAGTATAAGATATTTATTGTGGTGGAACAATTACATGACCCTTTTGAAAAATCCAATAAAAAAAAACAAACAAATCAAGGTCAAATTATTGAAATTCTCATTTTTTTGGCTATTATTGGCTGTAAAATATGATAAACAAGATCGACAAGGAAAGGCGGCATTCAATGAACGCAGCCCCCCACCCGACCCAGCGGCAAGGAGCCCAGGAGGACCCCAAAGAAAAACAGGACAGGGCACAAGGCAGAGCACGGGCAGGCAAACCACTCCTTCAGAATACATAATTAGTAACTGATAAGGAACTAAAAGAAAACAAATAAATGATTTAATATAAGGCCCATAATGTCAAAAGGCACAAGGGAAGGGGACATGAGACACGGGGAAAGGGGGGGGGGGAATAAAATAAATAAAAACTAGGGACAAAGGGAAGATACTTACCGTAGACGAGAAACAACAAGAGACACGAGCAAAAGTGTCACTAAAACAGTATAAAACAACATAGACATACATCTGAGAACACAGAGGGCGCCGCCTTGGAACGGTCAGCAGCATAATAATGACTACTGGGGAGTTTAAACCGGTTAATGGTGCACCAAACCTCGCTCTTAGCCCCACCATGTTCCTATAAACGAGACAGTGTAATTAAAATGAATCCCCGCCAAGTGTAACAGTTGTTATGGTTACAAAAGGTTAAATAAGTAAAACACCAAAATGATCATGTAGAAACATATAATAGTAAACCCAATGACCATAACAAAAGTACTCGATGTCTTAAAGGAAGACAGAGCAACAAGAAAATCACCTACAAGGGCCCGACGAAGCAAGACAGAAGACAAACATTAAGGCAATTCAGTCCCAAAGGGCTTTAATAACTGTAACTTTGTTATTTTTAAATGAATTGTCTTCAAACTGAAAGAAAACCCAACACGGCAAAACTGAAAATGTTGCAGGCTCGTTTTGATTGAGCCTGTTCATGGACGGTAATGCCAAGTTACCGTCCACACCCCCTAGCACCGGCTTAAGCAGAATTCAACCTTTAACATGAATAATTGATAATGATTTAAATAGTGTATCGGTATTTTTTGTTGCAAGTGTAGAACGGCTAGTTCTATTTTAGGTAAGACAGTGTCATGCGTATTGACTTTTTGGTACCTTATCGTAGAATCCTATTATATTCCGAATGTTGTTTACATAAGCGGGAAAAATCAAATGGCGTCCCCATGTAAAATATGATAAACAAGATCAACAAGGAAAGACAGAGCACGGACAGGTTAATCATTAAATGGTAAATTAATTGGAACTGATTAGGAATTCAAAGAGAAAACAACAATAGGCCCACAAAGGGGAAGGGGACAGGAGACCGGGGTAAAGGGGGGGGGGGGGGTAATCAAAGAAATAAAAACTAGAGGCAATGGGGAAGATACTTACCGTAGACGAGAAAACAACAAGGGACACAAGCAAAAGTGCACCAAAACAGTATGAAACAACAGAGACATACATCTGAGGAACACAGTGGGGCGCCGCCTTGGAAAACGTCCGAAGAACATAAGCCTCCTTACGTAATGACGTCAGCGCTCGGTTAGCAATGGCGCCGCCTATGTGTCACAATGCAAACAAGACTTTTTCACCCTGATAATTTTCCATTTAATTGTATTAAAGTGCTTCTTATTTCATTTGCATCTTGTAGATTATTCATTGATCTACCGATATGTGCATTATCTTTTCAAAGAAATGCGGTTAAAAGTATTTTTGCTCCATTTTTTTTTTTACCCGATTGTCATTTTCACACCGATTATTTACAGTTAGAAACGAGACTGACCTTGACAGGTGCTCATAAAAACATTTATTTTAACTCCTTTTGAAGAGCCTCTTGTGAAAAACGTCATCAGTTCTTGTTATGACATGAATGGCGGGAGAAATGTCGCAAAAAAAATCGTAAGAACTGGTTTCATTTTGTTATCGCCCGCAGCTGAATATTGCCAATGTTTGGTGATCATTATAGCAGTAAATATGATAGCGCGTGTCCCGGCGTATATTTTTCTTAATCATTTCATGTTTATAGAACAATATTCAATCAAAACCATCAAAATGGGTAATACCGCTAGTTGCCGCCAGCCGTTCAAATGGGGGCGGTGCTAAATTTCTATCGCCATTTTCCTCAAACTTCAGCTAGCCGGTGTCCGGGTAAAATTATCCACGTCGATTTACCCCACTTGATCTGTTTTCGGATAAATTCGAAACCGGACACTGGGCTCTCTTGTATGGTATTAATAATTAAAATAGTATATTTGCATAACGATGAAACATGGTGTTGTGAACAATGATACTGGTATCAAATGATTAATTGAAACTGTTGAATGATAAACAGATTGTCTGAGAATGATTGAATCATGAAGATGTCAATTAAATAACAAAATAAATTTATTTCATTGTACAACTTGTACAAAATTTATTTTGTAGTATCACTATTAAAGAAGAAGCTGAATTTAACAATACCACTGCCAGTCAGTCCCATACAGGTAGTAGTGATCAGTCAGGCGTGGCAGCGAGGCAGTTGACGTAGAAAAGAAATACAGATGTTCATGCAGAGGACCAGCATTTCATGATTGGTGTCCAACCAGCCAGTGTTATATAGTGGTAAGCTGTAATTTATTTTGCAAAGTGCATCAATTGATGCTTTTGAAAATATTCAATTCATTGACACTGACAGCCAGTAGCATACACATATTTTTTTGCCATTGTGAATAATTTGATCCACTTGTAGGCTTCGGGAAAGAGCGCAAGATTTCACCATACCGACAAACAAAAGTCATTGTCAATGGAAAAATATGATATTGTTTTAACGAGAGCGAACACAATTTTACAAGACATGACATGATGACTAAGATGTTTGAACACTAATGCAAATTATCAACGACATACAGTTAGATGTCATTTGAACTGGAACGGTATACATATATTTAATTTCAGACTCAATCAAGTTCGTCGAGTTCATCTTCAGAGGAGAATTCACAATCACAGGAGTTGAAGGAAGCCTTGGATTTGGAAGAGACTGAGTATGCCTCGGACATAGACCTGTTCGAGTCTCAGTCACACACAGACATAGTTGATGTATGTTAGCTTTAATATATTCTATTATTTTACTACTAGTTTTGATTTTTTTAGTTTTTAAAGGGGGGAGGGGTATTTTGTCAGACAGAGAGAGTATCTGTTGTAGAACTAACTGAAGAATTGCCATCACATGTCTATGTCTGACATAATTCATGGTACATCTCAAAGTTTAAAATGATCTATATAGGAGCCCAGCACTTAAATTTGTGAAGCTTCTGCTTCTTTTAATTTTTAATAACTTTATTTTTAAATAGGTACTTCAGGTTTTTCATATTATATTATTTAGCACGGACCTTGTGGTGGCCGCTGCCCTGAGGCATTAGTGTTAAAGGCCGAAAATCACATTCTCAGAAGACGAATAGAAGAGCTGGAGCTCCAGTTAGAACAGTTACTTGATCAGGTAATTTTGAAGTACTTAATAATAGTTTTGTTGCCTGATATTAAATATAGCTATCTTTATAACTTCCCTGTAGAAAGCTGCTTTTTAACCCTTAGCATGCATAGTAAGCTTTTTATTAGCTTGTCTGTTTTCGGAGAAAACTGGAAGTATTGTCATAAACTGCTTGTACAGTGTGTCCCGTTGTACCAAAACTTACCTAGGAAAATCCTATGTATTGTCACAGCCTGCTCGTCGTGCACCATGTGCCGTCTTCACAGCCGAGCATTGGCACCCACTACGCGGTGCTCTAATTGACCCTTAGCATGCAAAGTAAAGTGTAGTTATCTTCTAGCCCTATCTCAAAAGATTTTTTGATGTCCATATTAATGCACATGAATTTGTGCAATCGGCAAATTGTATTTATATTTATCAGATTTATATATGATCTATATCATGTAGTATTCAAAGATTAAAATCATTAAGTGCATTAAATATCTTTCATATGAGAATATGTTTATATACATGTATATGGTAATAGTTATTAAAGTATCACTATGGCAAAATGGGCAAACTTACTATAAAATAACCTTACACTATCATTTATGAAAACAACACTCACAGCATTGTCAGTTAAAAGTGCCAATTACTCGTTCATTTATTAATTAGGAAAGAATACAGATTTTTGTGAATATCCAGCATTGACAACTTTTTCACGATGTGTTTGCTTGCCCATTTAGTCGTAGCGGTACTTGGGCCACCTGAAGTAGCTGCACTGGACATCAGATAATCATTTGATCATAAAATTCAAAGATAAAAATTTCAAACCAGGAGTGCAAAGAAAAGTTGCATTATCCTGATATTATTTTTTAAATACTGGTAGCATTCATCATGCAGATTAATAAACAAAGCACAGTACTTTATGCATTTTTAAAATAATTCATAAATTTAAAGTTAATTAAGTAGTTCTGACATACATTGTGTTCCTGATCATATGAAAAGTGAAGCTAGCCAGCAACTTTAGGGTGGCGGTCTTTAGAGTTCCTAGACCTGTAGCTTACTAACCTTTGTATATTCTTTAGCCTTCCTCATCACCCACTTTTAAAAGGCAACGCAGAGATGGCGACAAACAAGCAGCTAATAGATAAATGTAAATCATTGTCGTCAAAAGACATAGTTAGTTGGCTCAAGTCTGTTGACACATGTAATCTAAGTGTTAAATGTGCTGATAGTTCCTACAGAAGTATAATAAAAAGAACTGAAGTTAACTTCAGAAATCTGAAAAAATCTGAACATAAAAGTGAGGTTCATAGACGTGAATTAGAAAATTTTTTAAATGAAGATCTGAAATTCCCCAAACGTTCATCATTTGATAGAGTACAGAAGAAAGATCCAGTAGCATGTGACAACAGTTGTTCATACGCAAATGTGTCTTACAATTTAGCAAGCCAACTCCACCAAGCAAAAACTGAAAATGAACAACTAAAAAATGAATTAAGATTGCTGAGAAACTTAGTCAGACAGTTGTTGAGAAAGAAATGGAGAGCAATGAAATAAAGCAGGTCAATGAACAATTGAATGCTAGCTTTCAGGAGAATGAAGATGTAATCAGAGACTTACGTAATGATACAGACTATTTGCAAGAAATAATAAATAATAATGAACAAACATTGAATTTTTATGACAAAGACAAGGGTAAATATACTTATGAACTCAGAACCTGCATATATTCACTTTTAGCCTTAAATGTACCAGCTAGTAGTATCAACCCAGTTATAAAGTGTGTTTTAAATTTGATTGATAAACAAGTAGACAAACTCCCTACACGTACTACAGTGTTGAATATGAATGTTGAACGTTTGATATTGTCACAAAAACAAATGAATGAAACTCTAATAGATCAACCCAACTTGACTCTGTATACAGATGAAACTACTAAATTTGGTACCAAGTATTCAGGGTATCATGTCTCGGACACAGATGGAAAAACGTATGTATTAGGAATGCGTGAAATCGTCACAAAGTCAGCAGCAGACACTCTCTCAGCTTTTCAGCAGATCTTGGGGGATATTGAAGATCGGACAAAAGAAGCGAATCAAGCTGCAAAACGTGTTTTGGCCAACATAACAGCAACCATGAGTGATAGAGCTAGTACTGAAAAAAAGTTTAACAGTCTATTAGAGGAACTTCGTACGTCCATTCTTCCTGACTTGAATGAAAACTGGGATGAACTGTCACCGGCTGATCAGATTGCGGCAAGTAGTCTGCTAAATTTTTTCTGTGGTTTACATGGGTTAGTACACTTTGCTGACTGTGCAAATAAGAGTGCCGTCTCAGTGCAGAAAGGACTTCTTGAAGAGCAACTCATCTATGATAAGTCATTTCATAAACAAAATGAGTCTGGTGCCTCAAGACTTACAAGAACTGTTTGCAAAGCACTAGCACTTGGTGCTGATGAAAAAAATGGAAAATATAGTGAGTTTAACATTTATGTCAAAGACTTCCTTAAGGAAAATAACATGTGCTCATTGCCACTTACGCCTTTCAAGGGAAATAGGTTTAATATTCTCTTTGAGAGTTCAGCTGCAGTGTTCTTTCTACATGATAAAATCAAACTCTTCTTGGAGGACAATCAGTCGAACAATTTACTTAAGTCAGTATTGTATGACTTGAATGTTGTAGAGTATCTAGCTGGCGTAAAGGCATTCGGACTCATCAGTAGGTTTGTGACAGGTCCACTTTGGTCTTTATTAGAAGATAGATCAGTGCATGTATTTGACATGAACGAACATTATGTTGAATTTGTTATCTTTTTATATGAAGCAGTTGATAATGTTGATGCATTCATGAAAGGTGAAACTGAGCTATTCAATGCTGTCCATAAAGATGCTATCTATGAGACCCTCATTCAGGAATGGGAACATGACGATCATGTGGCTGTCTATCTAAACATAATGCTCCCAGCTATGGCAGAATGCGCGAAGAAAATGTATGCTGATCATCTACCAGGTGGAAAATGGGATAAAGACTTAAAGCAGCTTCAACGCAAAAGCACAACAAGTTCGCAGAGTCAGTGTTTGGTTACCTTGACAATTTGCTACGTAAGAAGCCTAATATAAGTGTTTTGGCCAGTGAAGCATACATTGTGTTTACGGCTAATAAAACGGAACAGTGGATTGAAAGCAAGACAGAGGAAGAAAAACTAGTGCTTGTTAATGAAGCTATTAAGGAAAGTCAAACAGTAAAGGAAAACTTTACAAGACGAAAGGCTAAAATTCAACAAAAGCAAAAGGAAGAAATGGCAGAACGGGCAAGAATTGCTGCAGAGAAGGAAGCCCGTCGAGTTCAAAAATTGACAGATTACACAAGTGACATTATTAATTTTGGTCTATTGCAGTCTGAGGAAGAAGTGTACAGAGAACTTGGTTATATTAACAGCAAAACTGTGAAGATAAATGCCCTTAAGGCTCAGTTAAACTTCCGGAAAAACGTTCTCAAACAAAACCCCACCTCTGATGATATAAAAAATGCGTATCGATTCTCAAAAAATGAAAATCAAAGAAACCAAAAATTGAATGTTGATGAACTGGCTGTGAATTGAAAAAAACTGGTTCAGCATGCTTTCACTATAGAGCCACAGAGGAATGATGAAGATGAACAGCGACGGGCATTGCTGGTTGGGAAGACTGTAAAACACAAGTTTATTGAAGATGGAGACGAAAAATGGTGGAAGGGTACAGTTATATCACAGGTATTCATAAATGATGGGATGTACTTTAGAATAGATAAATACAGAATCCCTAAAGAAAGCCCAACACGGCAAAATTGAAAATGTTGCAGGCTCGGTTTGATTGAGCCTGTTCACGCCCACACAGTGACTGGTGACAACTATATCCAACTCTCAACACGTTTTTACTTTAAAAAAATATAATAATAATCTGGTTAATTCCATCAGATGCATGTTTAACACCCTATTTCTTCCCCCCACACACTAATTATTTACTTGGGTAATGGTAATAGTTAACACTATATTAAAAAATTAGAGCAATTGCACCCATTTGCATTGTTTAAAATTATGGTATAATTTTTATTATTTTTTTTAAACAAAAGTCTGGACAGACAGGTTGGATTACTTGCTATAATACTCAAACATTTAGAATTGACTTTATCAAAGGTACATCAAACCTGTGTATAAAGACCACTTAAGGCAATAGTCAGAAGCAGTTTATTTTGGTCATGATGTGTTTATTGATTCAATTTAGTAGACACAAATAAAATTTGTCATTAAAATTGTGGTCGTTGTAGACAGGTGGTCTTTCTTCAAAGGTGGTCTTTAAGCAAAGGTATTAACATATTTGACAAAGTGAAGTATTTATTACAGTATCAGTAATTTCTTTTTAATGTACTTATCTTATTTAGTGGCAAAATTCATGACATAACAATGAACTGTTTCAGGTCCCAGGATATCCTCAGTGGTATAATATCGTATATGAGGGGGACAGAGCAGTATACTCGTACCAACTCATGAAAGACTACGAACAGGGGGATCTGCAGCTTATTATTCACTGATTTTAAGGTAACTTAGGTTTCAATATTACTTTAGTTAAGTATCCTATCAAATTTTGCAGATTTAAGGCTATTTTATCGACGGGATTAATCACCGTTATGAATGGCCAGTTTTTGGCATCACGTGTTTTCGAATAAAAATTTTATTAGAAGAGCAATTTTGATTAAATAAAAAGCATTAAACTGGATTTAAAGAGACCTTTCCAATGGTATATTACACTCCATACTTTTCTCAAAAGTAAAAAATGGCCTGACACTGTTACCTTACGTAGATATTCTCAACATGTCAACTGCAACGTTTTAAACAATAAACAGAAAGTCACTTTTAAAGTCAGATTGGCCCGATGTCCATAAATATGCATTTAAATCGAGGTAAGTTTATGCAGATCACGAAATTTAAAGTAGGTAAAATAATGCAATTTGTCATTAAATCATATTCAAATGTATTTTTTTCTATCAAATTACATCAAATATTATTCGATTTTACTTTTAACTAGATGAAATAAAGAGTCATTTTTAAACGTTGTCTAGGGCGTACGGACGAAGCTACCTTTACCAGGGAAGTGAGATAGTGGCCAACATGGTGGACAGATGGGGCACTTGCGTTGGACCGTCCACAAGCTCCTGAGACAATTCTAGGAACATTACCACTGGCTAATGAGCAGTACTATCCCAATGTCCGTCGTTGTTTGTTAGTACTGCTCACTATGCCAGTGTCTACGACTACAGCTGAACGATCATTCAGCACAATGAAAAGATTGAAAACATATTAAGATCTACCATGAATACAGAACGGCTGTCTGGGCTTGGCCTATTGAATATTTACAGAGACATGAAAATTAACTCTGAGTACATATTTGTTAAATATGCTGCAAGAAAACAACGCCGCCTTGCATTTGTCTTCAGAGAATAACCATCTCGGCATAGCTATCAGGATATCATCATGAAATTTATCACATACCTGTGCCGATTTTGCGACTCCGTAAAAATGGTATTGCACTGGCATATATTTTGACATGACATCATTTGAATTACATAAACATAACGCTAAGATGCGCTAAATGTTAGAGTTATACTATAGGCGCTTCACTTTATCACTTCAAATGTTGTTTTTTTTTTTGGTATGTGATAAATAAAATATTAAATGCGTGTAAGTTCATTACTAAATTTATTGAACGAGTTGAATAAAAAAATATTATGCTCGACAGAGGCTCACATAATATCATTTTATTCAACTCGTTAAATAAATTCAGTATTAAACTTACACTCTTTCAATATCCTGTATTTATTAGATAAGAAGGGAATTAGATATGTTGTCAAATGTCTCCAGATTGCGTTATTTTGCATCTATAAATCCAAATTTTCTCGGGGGAAGTCCCCCGAACCCCCTTCCATTTACAAAGGGAGGGGATATCCCCTCCCTTAACCCGCCAGAGGCTCGCATAATATATCATTTTATTCAACTCATTAAATAAATTTAGTATACGTATGAAACTTACACTCTTTCAATATCCACTATTTATTAGATAAGAAGGGAATTAAATATGTTGTCAAATGTCTCCAGATTGCGTTATTTTGCATCTATACCGCCTCCGTGGTCGAGGGGTTAGAGTCGATGACTTCTAATCCAGTTACCTCTCTGGCGTGGGTTCGATCCCCGGGAGATGCTTTGGTAGTTTAGCGCGGAGGAAGGTAGTCTAGTACTGGTGTAACTCTCCAGGAACGATGGTTAGGAAACTACCCGCCTATATGACTGAAATACTGTTGGGAAAAGGCGTAAAATGATACAAACAAACAAACAAAATTTTGCATCTATAAATCCAATTTTTCTCGGGGGAAAATGGAGGGGGCCCAGCCCCTCTCTTAAACAATCCCAAGGCGTATAATTACTATTGGCCGCGCTACGCCACTGGAACTGGTACAATTTTGAATTTTGAAGCATCCACAGATGTGTTCATATGGCGGTTATCATGGAACCTTCAATGTGACACGTAAGTGCCATTCCATGAAAAGCGGCATGTGGTCCCAAAGTAGAAAAATGGGTGTGCAATGGGTGTGTAAAAAAAAATCTAAAAATATGGAAACAGTGATCCCTCGAAAGCAATAACACGGGGATGGAACCCCATATATATCTCAAAAATGAGCATCGGAAAAAATTATATGTGAATTTCCGCTGCACATAACACCAGATGTGACTGTAAAAATAGGCCAATCGCAGGGTAAGTTTTTATCTATAAAAATCAATCCTTTTTTTTAAAGAAATTCGAAATTTAATTCTACCCTCCTGTATTCTGTATTACCCATTTTTGTTTTGGATTTCTATGCAGTCTTCTTGTGCCCTTTCCTGTTTTTGTTTGGGTTCCGCCATGGCTCATTGCCACTGGTTCTTGTTGCTGGGTCGTATGGGTGATGCGTTCATTGAACGCCGCCTTTCCTTGATGATTATGCTCATATTTCATCGAGATATTCTTTCCGTCGTGGGTTCTGGTGTGTCCAAAAATCTGAAAGAAAGTGATCCTCCGGAAGCATAAATCACAACAAAATTACAAGAGAATGCAGACTCGGTTTACCGCCTCCGTGGTCGAGGGGTTAGAGTCGATGACTTCTAATTCAGTAACCTTTCTGGCGTGGGTTCGATCCCCGGGAGATGCTTTGGTACCCTGTCCTTTTTATGTTTGGGGTCCGCCTGGGCTCCTTGCCATTGGTTTATGTTATATGGGGGTTGCGTTCATTGAACGCCGCCTTTCCTTGTTGATCTTGTTTATCATATTTTTTGGTAGTTTAGCACGGAGGAAGGTAGTCTAGTACTGGTGTAACTCTCCAGCAACGATGGTTGGGAAACTACCCGCCTCTATGACTGAATAACTGTTGGGAAAAGGGGTAAAATGAAACAAACAAGCAGACTGCGGATGTTTCTAAATTCAAAATTTTACTATTTCATGTTTAAATGTTGAATTCTGCTTAAGCCGGTGCTAGGGGGCGTGGACGGTAACTTGCACTTTCCAGTGCCGTCCATGAACAGGCTCAATCAAACCGAGCCTGCAACATTTTCAATTTTGTCGTGTTGGGCTTTCTTTAGGGATTCTGTATTTATCTATTTGATTGAGTCTGTACATGAGGGATAGATAATGTAAACATGCAATGTGAATGAAGAAAATGTCACTAAACGCACTCAAAAAACAGAGATTTTACGAAATGTCACTACAGACCGATACTTAACATTCAGACAAATCCTGATTTAAACATTTATTGAGATGTGCCTACAAACGAAGGAATCGCTGCTCAAAATTGCATTTTAGCTTCATATGTGCTGAAGAGGTCCATAAGTGCATAATATAAAAAATAGCAACATAATTACGCATCACTTTCATTAACCAATCTATAATTTCCATTGTGTAAGACCGCCTCCGTGGTCGAGGGGTTAGAGTCGATGACTTCTAATCCAGTTTTATTTCTGGCGTGGGTTCGATCCCCGGGAGATGCTTTGATAGTTTGGCGCGGAGGAAGGTTGTCTAGTACTGGTGTAACTCTCCAAGAACGATGGTTAGGAAACCAACCGCCTATATGACTGAAATACTGTTGGGAAAAAAAAACTATTGTGTATCATTCTGTAATAAAAAACTCTATTATCCGAAATAGACACATTTTCCTGAGACGAGCTTGAATAACATAGTATCCATATAGAAAGAAATAAAAGACATTCTGAATACGAAAGAGTTTGAAAATACATAGATATAGTGAGAAGGCCTTGCTTATTATGCTCCCCGAAAAATTTCGGGTGAGCATTTAGTCGTCGGGTTGTCCGTCCGTCAGTCCGTCCGTCCATACGTACGTCCCGAATTCGTGTCCGGCCCATAACTTTGTTATTTTGAGTCGGATTTTAAAATTATTTCACAGAAAAAAATCACCATATTGAGACAACGTGTCGCGCGTAACATTTGGGTCGCTACCTTGAAGGTCAAGGTCACAGCATGACCTTGCAGTAAAATCGTGTCCGGTCCATAACTTTGCTATTTAAAGTTGGATTTTAAAACTATTTCACAGAAATGATCACCATATTGAGACGACGTGTCACGCGCAACATTTGGGTCGCTACCTTGAAGGTCAAGGTCACAGCATAACCTTGCAGCAAAATCGTTTCCGGTACATAACTTCATTATTTGAAGTCGGATTTTAAAACTATTATACAGAAATGATCACCATATTGAGACAACGTGTCACGCCACATTTGGGTCGCTACCTTGAAGGTCAAGGTCACAGCATAACCTTGCAGCAAAATCGCTTCCGGTCCATAACTTCATTATTTGAAGTCGGATTTTAAAACTAGTATACAGAAATGATCACCATATTGAGACGACGTGTCATGCACAACATTTGGGTCGCTACCTTGAAGGTCAAGGTCACAGCATGCCATTAAAAATGCTGATGAAACGGCGGTTAGTGTAATACTGGCGCGTCCCAATTATTTACAGCAATGTTTTTCTGTGATTGGTTATCCAACCAATCAGGAGCACCCAACATACTTCTGGTTGGCTCATATGGTGTGGGGTTAACGATGTCGGTCATTGACACGTTACATGAACAGTAACCGAGGTTCCGAGTGGGGAATTATATATTTATGAAGAGAAGCCAATTATAAATTGAAATTCTGTGTTTATTAAAATTTTCGTTCTGTTTATCATGCGATAAACAGTTATAATATATCGGAACTCGACTATTATGTAGACATATCATGACCTGGGGCGGCATCTCGGGTTTTCTTCACAGACAATGTGTTCGGCCAATATTCTGTAAAAAAACCTTCGATATCGCACCAGACCATGACATTTCCACATAACTGTCGCTATAACTATAACTTGTTGAATATTAAAGTGATAGATATTTTTATGAATGTAAAAATTATTATAGAAACATATTATATAACATGATAGCTTTACAAAGTTCAATACTTTCAGTTTGTTTGCCCAAGTTACATATCCTTTATTAGTAAATTGTGACAGTGAGCCCTGTCATTGTGGTGATCGAACACACTATTGTTACAATTGAACTTTCAGCTAAAGCTACGAAACCTAAATTGTTTCTTTACATTGGCTATTAATGATTAGATGGAAGTGGTCCGTAGTTTTGTATACGGTTTCCTACATCACTTATGGATCTCTTCATCACATACTCTTAGAACTCAAATGCAATTTTGAGCAGGGATTCCTTTGTTTGTAGCCAAATCTCAATAAATGTTTAAATCAGGATTTGTCTGAACGTTAAGCATCGGTCTGTAGTGTGATTTCGTAAAATCTCTGTTTTATTAAGTCCGTTTAAAGACAAAAAATGGGTAATATAGAGGAGAGTCAGGAGGGTAGAATAACATTTTCTAAACAAAGGATGGCGGGGGCGCGGGGCGAAGTTTTAAAATAATTATACTTCGCCACGCGGCCCCGTTAATTAGCGTGTTTTCGTCCCGCGATCCCGCCGTTTTAACTTGTAATTTCTCGACTTTTCGCTTGGTGGGGTCGTTGGGCGAAAACACGAATGGCACAAATCACTCACCATAAGTTTCCCTTTTAAATTAATGGATATCACTTGAATACTTCTCCTTGCAAGAAGATCTTTATTTTACATTTAAAACAATGATTAGAAAAATTGGAACGATTTAATTTTTCTACTATACATTGTAAGAATTGCCTAGGAAGATGTAGTATTTTTAGCATATAATGTGATAAATATAAGCACCAAATCTTATTTTAGTTACAATCCCCCAAGGGCAATTTGGGATTAAGTCCAGAATTGAGATTTGCTTCCAATCTAAATGAAATTGGAGAATGATGTGGGTCCATAAAACATGAAGGAATTAATCTTGTCAGGCTTTCATTAAGAACAATGATAAATTAATGTAAATCGTTAGCAAATTAGGTCCCGTGAATTGATTGTAACTCAATAAGCATTCTGGAAACCTTCAACATTAATTTACTCCTTTGGTTTCCAAATCTGTAACATCTGCATAAATATAACATTTTTGTCAGGAGAAATGTCTGCCTTGATGTTATTTAATCTTAGGAAAGATTTAGTAATAAATACTAGAACCAATTTCCAAGATATGGGGGCTGGGCAGCACCGCCTGACATAAAATTGAAATATTCTCAGTTGGAAAACTAGCATGTAATTAATTAATTAACACTATTTCTTTAGGTATTTTTATCTTTTTCTATCTCAAATCAATATATACATTTAAACAACAACCTCTGACTATTATTTACACCCAAAACACAGAACTCTGATCATTATTTACACCCAAAACAAACACACATCATTTATCAGCCACTTATACGAAATATCTTTCCTCGTATACGTCTTTTATACGAAACAAAACAAGACACCTGGCGAGCCCAAGCTCTAAGCAACTTATGACCAAACAAAACAATAAAATCACCACAAAGTGAAGAAAACCGAAATGACTATTTTTACAACTCTAAGATACCGTATAAACCACAAACATTCATCCAACAATATTAACTTCACAAAATCTAATCAGCATCAGAAAACAACTTAAACTAAAGCA
This sequence comes from Ruditapes philippinarum, assembly GCF_026571515.1. Taxonomy (NCBI): domain Eukaryota; kingdom Metazoa; phylum Mollusca; class Bivalvia; order Venerida; family Veneridae; genus Ruditapes; species Ruditapes philippinarum. The sequence goes on along the minus strand of NW_026858439.1, from coordinate 18,461 downwards.
CCCAATATTTACATATATCCTCAAAGCAAAGCATCAACTAATATAATCTTGACCAGACAAACATTCAACCAATATCAACCAAATATATCTTCACAAACAGATATAAACTCAACAACCAAAACACCTAATTACAACCAATAAACCCTGATCAATTAAGATCGCCACAATTATATTCAACCACTTCAACAAACCAACAAAACTGACTTCAAAACAACAAAATTATCTTCAAAACAACAAAACTCTCTTCCCAATAAAAAAAATAACCGCTACACACTATCAGCGTGTCTCTCCTAACTGATGTAAAATCTCTCTCAAAACGCGCATATTTGCTAGCTTAAACGATCTGACCTTTAAACATGTATACATACAGCGACTGGTTTAAACATGATATTTACACTCTATTTAAAACAATGTACCACTGTAAAGAAATATTAACTCGTTGTTTCATCTACAACAATATATCACTGTAGGGAAATATTAACTCGTTGTAAGATACATATCTACATATAAACTTCATGATTATACTGACAGCCCCCTACTCAAGAAAACACTCCACTGTTTTCAAACAAAATGAATAATCTACAATGTCTCTTTTCAAGTATCGAGTCTACTTAGGTATTCTGCACATACGTTGTCCTTTCCTTTCACAGCTTCTATTCTAAACTTATAGTTCTGTAGAAATAATGCCCATCTCATTATGCGGCCACTTTCAACTTTACATTTCTGAATATACGTTAAAGGAGCATGGTCTGTATGCAGCTCAAATTCTGTCCCGTACAAAAATTTGTTGAATTTCTTTATTCCAAATACCATTGCAAGACACTCCCTTTCGATAACCGAGTAGTTTCTTTCTTTTCTTTCTCTATTGAGCAATTTCTTACTCGCGTAAGCTATTGGAAGCAGACCATAATCAAACTGTTGAAGAAGTGCAGCCACAACTCCGGTATCTGAGGCATCACATTGCAAAACAAATGACTTTGAAAAGTCTGGAAGTCTTAGTATTGGTGATCGTGTCAATACTTGCTTCAATGTCGTAAAGGCTTTTTCATGTTCTGGTTTCCATATGATTGTATTTGGCTGTCCTTTCTTCGCAAGGTCAGTCAAAGGTGAAGCAATTTCTGCAAATGAAGCAATAAATTTTCGGTAGTATCCAGCTAAACCAAGAAATGATCTCAGTTGCTTCTTTGACTCTGGTCGCATAGCGTCTCTAATTTTTATCAATTTGTCATCTTCCATTTGCATTTGTCCTTTGCCAACAACATGACCGGTAAATGTTATACTTTCAAATCCAATCATACATTTAGAAGTTTAAACTGTGATCTTTGCTTCTGGTATTCTTTCGAAAAACTGTCTCAACATTTTTATGTGTGTCTCCCATGTAACCGTATGTCCAAGCACATCGTCAACATAGTTATCAGTATCATTCACTCCGGAAAGCAACTTCCGCATCATTGTATTAAATGTTGCACCAGAATTGACCATTCCAAATGGCATCTTTCTGAATTGGTAACTACCTTCTGTTGTAGAAAATGCTGTTAGATGTCTTGATTTTGCTTCAATTGGTTTTTGCCAAAAACCTTTGGTCAAATCAATTTTTGTGAAGAACTTATCTTCTTTGAGCTTTGCCATCACATCCTCAACATTGCCTATTGGTTCTGTATCAAACTTTGTTACAGAGTTGAGTCTTCTGAAGTCAACACAAAAGCGGTTTGTATTATCCTTTTTCTTCACCAAAACAATTGGAGAATTATAATCAGAATTTGCTGGTTGAATGATACCACATTCAAGCATTTTCTTAATTTCATCCTCTACCGCTGTCCTTTTTGCATATGGTATCGTATATTGTCTAACACGAATTGGTGTTTTGTCAGTCAACTCAATCTTGTTAAATTCAAGATTTGTAGTTCCAGGAACGTCAGTAAAAATATCCTCATATTCTTGAAGCAACGCAGTTACTTCTGATTTTTGTTCCAGTGTTAATTGATCATTAACATTAACATCTCTGTACGTCTCTTCACCCTGTGTGTCTACTAGTTCTAAAAGATTTTCATCATCAACTACTACAGTATCATCATTATTTTCAGCTTCTATTACAGCTACACTCGCACAAATTCTATCTTCTCTTTCTTCGTATTTCTTCAAAAGATTTATGTGGTACATCCCAATTCTATCACCTACTTTAACTTTGTAGTCAAACTTGTTAACTGCTTCACTTACAACAAATGGACCTTCCCATTGAAACATCAGTTTATTGTGTGTTGAAGGCAGGAGCAATAAAACTTTGTCTCCTTTCTTAAGACTTCTTGGTCGTGTTTTCTTATCATAATGATGTTTATACTCTTTTTGTGAGTTGCTGAGATTCTCTCTAGCAATCTTGCATGTTTGTTCTAATCTATTTCTCAAATCTAGTACGTACTCATACGTATTACGTGTCTCTGGTACTTCTGTCTCTGTCCATAATTCTCTTAATGCTTGCATGGGACCTCTAACAGTTCTTCCATATAGAAGTTCAAATGGTGAGAACCCTGTACTTGACTGAGGGACTTCTCTGTATGCAAAGAGAACCGCAGACAAATATCTATCCCAATCCTTAGGTCGTTCTTGGCACATTTTCTTCAACATGCTTTTTAAAATACCATTCATTCTCTCACAAAGACCATTACATTTTGGATTGTTAGGAGTAGTAATCAACTGTTTCAGTGATACAAGTCTACAAACTTCTTCCATAAGTTGTGACGTGAACTGACTACCCCTATCACTAAGTATTTCCGATGGGAAACCTACTCTTGCAAAAATATCTAACAATGCTTCAGCTATATTTTCAGTCTCAATTCTTGGTAAAGCAACAGCTTCTGGGTAACGTGTAGCATAATCAAGTACAGTTAATATGTACCTATTTCCCTTTTCCGATACAGGCGTTATTGGCCCTATCAAATCAACCGCAATTCTCTGGAACGGAGTATCAAAATAGGCATTTCACCCAAAGGAGCTTTCTGAAGTCTACCCCTGGGCACCGTCTTCTGACAAATGTCACAGGAACGACAAAATCTAGTTATATCACTAGAAATACCTGGCCAGTGAAAACTAGACTGTATCCTGTCTAAAGTCTTGCGTACAGACAAATGACCACCCACTATAGATTCATGAGCTAATGACATAACTCTTTTGTGATATTTACTAGGAATAACTATTTGTCTTGTTTCAGACTTCAAGTCACCTTTCACCGTCTCAAACATTCTATACAACACATCTTTTTCTACTGCATATCTAAATTTGTTACCACTTTTTGTTTTCATGATCTTATTTTCCCTAGCGCTGTAACGTATTGTCATTTGATTGTTCTTTCTTCAGAACATCTACCGTAATTTCGTTATCTTCGACCTTTGGAACTTTAAGAGGTTTCATTGCTTTCTTCTCTTTCTCTGTCTGTGCTCTAGTAACAACAGCAGCTATATTTGTTACTTCTCGGCTAACCCACTTCTCATTCGGCTTATCAAGTACACCCTGAATATTGCCCAAGACTAAGTCACAAATTGCTGACTCTAAAACCATAGCTTCTATTTTACCCTCATAATAAGGTGTATCAATGTCTATTTTTGCCATAGGTACCAACCTGGCCCGACCATCTATTGCCATCATGACACAATTTTTATTCAGCATTTGATCTTCTTCCACTAACTTCTTTCTAACTACTGCTAACTCGCAACCAGTGTCTCTAAGAACTTTCACCTCTTGATTACCAACATATCCTAGTTTCAGATCCAATTGACGTTCACCTTCTAATGATTCTATTGTACAGCTGCTTGTAATGACAGGCACAGAATTACCATTGGCTAATTTAAGTTTCCCCTCTTCAATACAACCATCATAAGAACTTGTTGGAGAAATTGACACACATAACCCCGATACTTTCTTATCATCTGATCTCCCATCACGTCTGTTTTCTCCAGGCCTACTACGCCAGTTCCTTGGTGAAGAATCCCGATTTGTTTTAAAGTAATTTCTATTTTGCTCCCCATATGACATTGCAGCAGCCCCATACCTTTTCTTAGTCTGATCTCGACAATCTCTGGCCACATGACCCTCTCTATTACATATGAAGCATGTAACTTTTCTATTTTCTCTGTGATAGTGCTGTATTGGTTTCAAAAGATTACCTTGATTAAGGCGTATTGGTGATTTATTTGAAAAGCTGGCAACTTTTGAGCTTTTACTACTTGTAATTGTACCGCCATGAGCCTCTAAGTATTGTTCAGCCAAAGAGATGACATCTCTACGATCCTTTGGCTTTCGTTCCTTAAGAAAAAGAGCTAGCTCCGTTGAACAAACTTTGACAAATTGCTCTCTAATAATAATATCTTTCAATTTATCTACTGTATCCGCAGCATCGGCCATTTCTGTCCATCTACTGAAGTACCTATCTAATCGAGCCATATATTGGTTTACAGTCTCTCCTTGTTCCGGCTTACTCTCTCTAAAATTATTTCTGAAACCGTCTTCTGTTAATTGGTATCTTTTCAAAACTGCTGTTTTTAATTCTTGATAGTCAGATGCTTGCTCAGGAGGCATACTAGTGTAAACTTCAAGACCTTTCCCCGTTAATAACGAACTAAAGCTTATTGCCCACGTGTCTTCTTTCCATCCTTGACTAATGGAGAACCTTTCAAAACGCTCAATATAAGCATCTATGTCATCTTTAGACTCTTCAAATTTAGGCAATCTTGGCCTCAAACCGGTGCTAGGTGGGGTATCAAGGCGATCCCCAGCCTCAATTTTTAACTTCATTAATTCTATTTCTTGCTCTTTCATTTTCATCTCTACTTCAGCTTGAAATAAACGTTTCTTTTTCTCACGTTCGGCTTCTTTTTCTAGACGGTCGGCCTCTTTTTCTAGACGCTCGGCCTCAAAACGCCGTCGCCCTTCCTCACGTTCAGCTTCTTTTTCTAAACGCTCTGCCTCAAATCGCCGTCGCTCTTCCTCACGTTCAGCTTCTTTTGCTTTACGCTCGGCCTCAAATCGCCGTTTATCTTTTTCACGTCTAATATTTCTCTCTTCTCTATCAAGATATTCTGTTTCTTTTGAACATAATCACGTAACTCCCCGTCCTTGAACCCAAGCCTCTCTCCCAATGATACCCATTTATCATAATCCATAATTGCTTAATGATGGATTACTATTAAAAAAATAAACTTTTACGAAACCGTAAAGTAAAACTTATTACTCAACAAAATGGTGTACCTCTGTCGCACCGATAATCGTTATTCCAAATCTAATCTCTATATAACAATGGAACCTACCGGGCACCGGCAATGAACTTGTATCAACCGTAACAACCAGGGAACCGATATCAATCTTCATGTAGTGTTTAACAACTATGTACACTTTAAGAAAACAACCAACTGAGCACCGGCGGCGAAAAAAAAACATTATTCAATTATTACATACACTTTTATGAATAATCACCCACTGGACACCGGGTATTAACTTTGAAGTTTATAACTTCAACGGTTTATAAGCTGTATCTTTATCATTGATATAAACTTTTTAATACAATGATTCACACTATCAAAACAAATGTCTCCCCGAAACCACTTAATTCTAACACCGTATAAACAGTATTCAACAAAGGGTGCTCTCCTGCTAAAACGCAATAAATTCTTCAGTATACATAAACTTTAAACACAGCCCGTCACCGCTTCTATACATATAAAATAGATGAATACAGAATCCCTAAAGAAAGCCCAACACGGCAAAATTGAAAATGTTGCAGGCTCGGTTTGATTGAGCCTGTTCATGGACGGTACTGGAAAATGCAAGTTACCGTCCACGCCCCCTAGCACCGGCTTAAGCAGAATTCAACATTTAACATGAACTGGTAAAATTTAGAATTTTGAAACATCCGCAGATGTGTTCATATGGCGGTAATCATGGAACCTTCAATGTGACACGGTAGTGCCATTCCATGAAAAGCGGCATATGGTCCCCAAGTAAAACAAGAGGGCCATGATGGCCCTGAGGTCGCTCACCTGTAAATAGGCCCCCAACCCCCCCCCCCCATGATCAATGACCCCCTGGGGCGGGCCAATTTTGACCCCAGGGCTTTTATTTGAACAAACTTGGTAGACACTTATTACAAAATGTTTCATGCTAAATATCTTAGCTCTAACTCTTTTGGTTCTTTAAAAGAAGATTTTTTTAAGTTTTTACTATATGCATATAGGGAAAATCAATGACCCCCTGGGGCGGGGCCAATTTGGCCCCAGGGCTTTTTTTTGAACAAACTTGGTAGACAACTATTAGAACATGTTTCATGCTCAATATCTTAGCCAAAGCTCTTTGAGTTCTTTAAAAGAAGATTTTTAAAGTTTTTACTATATGCATATAGGGAAAATCAATGACCCCCAGGGCGGGTCAAATTTTGACCCCAGGGCTTTTATTTGAACAAACTTGGTAGACACCCATTAAAACATATTTCATGCTAAATATCTTAGCTCTAGCTCTTTTGGTTCTTTAAAAGAAGATTTTTTAAGTTTTTACTATATGCATATAGGGAAAATCAATGACCCCCCCCGGGGCGGGGCCAATTTTGACCCCAGGGCTTTTATTTGTACAAACTTGGTAAACACTTATTAGAACATGTTTCATGCTAAATATCTTAGCTCTAACTCTTGGTTCTTTAAAAGAAGATTTTTTTAAGTTTTTACTATATGCATATAGGGAAAATCAATGACCCCCTGGGGCGGGGCCAATTTTGACCCCAGGGCTTTTATTTAAACAAACTTGGTAGACACCTATTAAAACATGTTTGATGCTCAATATCTTAGCCACAGCTCTTTGAGTTCTTTAAAAGAAGATTTTTTTAAGTTTTTACTATATGCATATAGGGAAAATCAATGACCCCCTGGGGCGGGGCCAATTTTGACCCCAGGGCTTTTATTTGAACAAACATGGTAGACACCTATTAGAACATATTTCATGCTAAATATCTTAGCTCTAGCTCTTTGGGTTCTTTTAAAGAAGATTTTTTAATTTTTTACTATATGCATATAGGGAAAATCAATGACCCCCCGGGGCGGGGCCAATTTTGACCCCAGGGCTTTTATTTGAACAAACTTGGTAGACACTCACTAGAAGATGTTTCATGCCAAATATCTAAGCTCTAGCTCTTATGGTTTTTTAAAAGAAGATATTTAAAGTTTTTTCTTTCGGTTGCCATGGCAACCAGAATTCTGCATGGAATTAAATTCTTTGAACAATTTTTAAAGGTGACCACCAAAGGAACATTCCTGTGAAGTTTGGATGAAATTGGCTTAGTGGTTTATGAGGAGATGTCATTTAAAGTAAAAGTTTACGGACGACGGACGGACGCCGGACGAAAAGCGATCACAAAAGCTCACCCTGTCACTTTGTGACAGGTGAGCTAAAAATGCGTGTGCCCTCTTTTTAAACTCTATTGCACAGAGAGTTTACTTGTATAACACTACAACAGATTTATCGATTTTCGCCTAACAGCTTTTACACTGCAGTATTTTACAAACAGATCGTAAATGATTTAAGGTTAAACAAAAAAAATTTCAAAGTTTAACAAACAATATTTTGCCAGGAAAAATTCCAACTTAAAGAGAATATCCCGGACGAGCCCCCAAATTGTCAGGAGAAATGTCTGCCTTGATGTTATTTAATCTTAGGAAAGATTTAGTAATAAATACTAGAACCAATTTCCAAATATATGGGGGCTTGGCAGCACCGCCTGACATAAAAATTGAAATATTCTCAGTTGGAAAACTAGCATGTAATTGTTTAATTAACACTATTTTTTTTAGGTATTTTTATCTTTTTCTATCTCAAATCAATATATACATTTAAACAACAACCTCTGACTATTATTTACACCCAAAACACAGAACTCTGATCATTATTTACACCCAAAACAAACACACATCATTTATCAGCCACTTATACGAAATATCTTTCCTCGTATACGTCTTTTATACAAAACGAAACAAGACACCTGGCGAGCCCAAGCTCTAAACAACTTATGACCAAACAAAACAATAAAATCACCACAAAATGAAGAAAACCAAAATGACTATTTTTACAACTCTAAGATACCGTATAAACCACAAACATTCATCCAACAATATTAACTTCACAAAATCTAATCAGCATCACAAAACAACTTAAACTAAAGCACCCAATATTTACATATATCCTGAAAGCAAAGAATAAACTAATATAATCTTGACCAGACAAACATTCAACCAATATCAACCAAATATATCTTCACAAACAGATATGACTCAACAACCAAAACAACTAATTACAACCAATAAACCCTGATCAATTAAGATCACCACAATTATATTCAACCACTTCAACAAACCAACAAAACTGACTTCAAAACAACAAAATTCTCTTCAAAACAACAAAATTCTCTTCCCAATAAAAAAATAACCGCTACACACTATCAGCGTGTCTCTCCTTACTGATGTAAAATCTCTCTCAAAACGCGCATATTTGCTAGCTTAAACGATCTGACCTTTAAACATGTATACATACAGCGACTGGTTTAAACATGATATTTACACTCTATTTAAAACAATGTACCACTGTAAAGAAATATTAACTCGTTGTTTCATCTACAACAATATATCACTGTAGGGAAATATTAACTCGTTGTAAGAAACATATCTACATATAAACTTCATGATTATTCTGACAATTTTTTATCTTATTAATGACAAAGGACAATTACAGTGTGTTCTTAGATACACAGCGTATTTGTAGTAATTCTCGAGGAATAGAAATCGTCTCTAGGAAATTACGTAATTTAGCATTACATATGACGACATGGTTCTAAATAATGTGTAAATTAAATATTTTATGAGAATTTTCATAGTATCGTATTTAATATGCTAGGATACGACTTGACACGGTATGAATAAATAAATACAAAAAAATAGAACAAAAAACAAATATACTTAATATGATTAATACGAATCGGTCAGGCTTACTTTTTGTATTGCTGTTGATCTCCTTTTTTCCATATTTTCATCGATTTTGTGATTATGATAGTTAAAAGTAAGTTTTTTTTCAACTTTGCCGTTTTAGACATCCTTTAGATATTCTTTTTCCTCTCTTAAGAAGAGAAATTTATAATTTAACTTTGCTTCAACGGGGACATTTTTCTTGGCTAAACAAATTAAAATTGATTTGTTTAATGTTACTTATTTTATAACAAAACTGGAACATTAGGTTGTAAAATTATCACAGAACTATTACGTTTCCTTTACATGTCTAAGTCGATACAATACAAACAGTTTGAAACTTATAATTTCAGTAGTTTACTTTTCTCTATGCTCTTAAGTGTAATTGATTATTTTTACTGTGACAAACATATTACGTGTGCTGTCATCTTGTAGACGAAGTTCATTTTGGAACAAAGTTGTAATCGTCCAATAAGACAAAAAGAAACAAAAAATTCAATAAGGAGATGCATCATAAACTAATCGCAGCCCCCAACATCACTTAGACACACAGGAACAATTGAAAGGTACCCAACTGATTAACATATCGAGCAAACATGGGCGGAGCAAGGACGGACGTATCAACTAGTGCCAAGTTTGCCAGCAATATATATAAGGAGAACCATGTGTGTGGGGTAATGGCACTTCCTAGTGAATCCGTGAATCTTTCTGAATTGATACAATTTTCTCATTTATTTGTCTCGAAATGAAATTGTTTAAACAACATATGATTTCATCAAGTTCTTGCATGTTATATTTATTATTCTAACACAATCGGAAATTTTCCTATATAGACAAAGAAGGCCGGAAGCGTGCATAATTCTACAACAATACACTCGCCGTTCTTATTATCTCCCTGTGTATTTTCACATTGAGGGCGCCATTTTGTTAAAAAATCGATAAATAAAAACTATTTTTTGTCGAATTTTGTTTTGAAAGCTATCTAGAATGAAAGAAAATGGTCTAACTATGAAAATGAATCCGAACACCAATATCTTTAATTCAGTCGTTAACGCTGTACAGACGTATAAAGTGTTGTTTAAGTTTCACATTTATTTCACTTTTAATAATTTGTATTTCGCTTGAAAATTATAGAGTGAAATAAAATAAAAAAAACAAAGTTATATCAACGTTTTCAAAATTCGTTATTCTCAAAATGTTTCTACACACGGTAGATTTAACGACAGTTTTTTCCAACCCACTGGAACAGCCTTTAAAGAACGTTTCTATGGGAAACTCTAATGCGAAAACAAATTTAACCACCAAACATAAAGTCCAACTTTATAATAATAATTTTATTTTTTCTTGACGTGTTAGAATGGAAATAGATATTAATTCTTTCGTGCATTATTGCATGATAATGCACGGTTTTTTCGTTCAAAATGCTTTGTAATTACTCACTCAGGCCTATCGGCCTTCTGATTATATTACTACGCATTTTGAACTCAAACCGTGCAATATTCTACAACAATGCACTCAGAATTGATATCTGTTTCCTTATCATCTCATATTCGTTGATTAATTGAATTATATATTTACCTTACTACACAGAAACTATAAACAAGAAAGAAAACATTATATCAATGCAATAAAACAAGTAAGACTAATATTCTCTCGTTTTTGTTCATTTCCTTGTCCCACAAAGTAATGTCTTGTTCTGCGAAAGCTGGGTACAGTAAAGCCGACTTCTGTTTGGCACTGCATTCAGTGTAATTGTTTTTCCTTGACTTCAAAATCTTTTCTTACAAATCGTAACATTGCGTATTTAGCTCTTCTTTAAAAAAAATGAACAAACAGGCGTAAGAATATTGAAATCATTTTCAATTATCTATGGAAAAGATGCAAATCTGCGCGTTTGAAGCAAAAACTATATTGTTACCAGACATGACGAAATGAATTCGTACAAATAACATGCACACTTCTGTGATCATATTAAAGTCTGTGTTAATGATATTGATTTCTATCAAACAAGTGTTTGTTGATTAACAGTTAAATTACAGCAGAGTGATAATTTAAATTTGCATCAAAAGTCAAACACGGTACTATTAAATTTAATGTTTGCTTAAAAATTGAAATGAAATATGTTTCGCTGCTACCATAAGGCTAAATTTTATAGTTAAGAAAACCAACCAACGGATATTTATTTATTCATTGCCGACAAAATTAAAAGAGGTTGTGTTTAAATGGTGCTGTACGTCTGTACACAATCTTTCTATCAAGACTTTTATCTTATAATCTGTATTTTAATCTTCCATTATACATTAAGTGTGAAAATGTAATGTATACATGTAGCCAATGTTTTAGAAATGTATAATAATTTTGCAAAATTTAAACTATGGAGTAACTGGAACAGATTTGTTATACAAATATATATAATAACATTCTTAGAATAACAAAATTGTGAGATTGGTTAGCGTAGTGCAGGTTTGGCAAAAAATCTGATGTGTATTCTGAATGAAAACAAATTTCTAATAAGCCCTCTAGCCTCATTATTAATTTAAAGTAGCAATAGCCTCAGTTTTGTATGGTATGTTCACATACCTCAAGACAGACATGTTTGTTTATGTGCTTGATTTCGAAAACTTATTATATAATAAGAAATGTCTCGGCACATTGCCATCGTCAGTTTGAATAATGTAACATAAAGACTTACATTATCAAACATTATTGCATGACAAATTGTCTGAAAGTTTCAGTATTTTCCCAAAATGATCTGTGTTAAATGAGTCATAATTAACAGCACGGTGGGCACTGATAAGGACGCGTGGAAGCAACGAAAAATGACAACAATGAAAGCTTTATATACTATATAACCATACAAAAGTTTTATAGTTCACATCGGAAGCAATTGGATCAAATCAAACGGGCACATTTTATTTTTGCAATTCACTAAACATTGATTGACAAATTTATTGGCGTCTATGGGTTTTTTAGAAGATCATGTGAAATTTGTGAAAAGAAATTTGTTAATGTAAGTTTATTATGCCACTTTTGATAGATAAAAATGAAGTTATAACTGAAATATCACCAAATTCGTGGCAAATTTATAATGCAACACGTTTGTTTTTGAAATTACAGACATCACATTTAAAGATACTGACAATTTGAAGGATAAAAAATAAGGATGTATTAAAATGTGAAATCAATAAAAAAAACATGTTTGCATTAAATGCAGTATTATTTAGAAATATATTATCTTTTGTTCTAACTTGAACATGTCAATTAGTATTAAACATTATTTTGGACAATCATTGATCTAGGCAAAACTATTTAAATTATCGAGATATATGGCCATAGAGAACTAGAGCAAAAGGGATAATATTATTTAGTTCAACAGAGAAAACTATGAATTTCTGAATATTCTTTTAAATAAAGGGGGGTTTGTTTAAACCGGGACAAAAATTTTTAATTGTTTTTCAAAAAATTTAATGAATCCAAAAAATTTTGGCCCTTTTTGTTTTTTAAACATTTTGGGTTGTTTTTGGATGCCCACTGTGATAAATTTTAAAAATATTCTAGCTATTTGAATACTTTCAGAGCGGGGGGAAATTTTGGCATTTAATTTGGGGTAAATACCTTAAAAGTACACAATCACTGAAATTTCCCGGGAACTGATTTGGAAAAATTCTCTCAAAATTAAAGGGTATTTTAAAAAAAAGGCCCTGAAAAAAAAGGATAAATTATTCAAAAAAAAAAAAATGATAAAATACATTATTTAAAATTTTTTTAAGATTTTTTATATTAGTTTTCCTTCAAAAAATTTTAAATTTGAAATCTTTTTCGCTTATCGCCAGGGATCCCCCTTTCAAACCTTTCCCGGGTTTCTCCCCTTTTTCGGGCATCTGTTTTTTTGGGTTTGGCTTGGGGTATTTTTAGTTTTAAAACTTTTCGGCATTTTTCTATTTGGGGTTTTCCCAATTTTTTTCCTTTTAAATAAGGTTGAATGGGCCCTTTTGGGAATATTTTGCCGGTTTTTTTAAATTTGTCTTTTAAACGTTTTATCTGTGATTCGGGTTTAAAAAACCCTCTGACCCCCTTTAAAAATTTCCTTTAAAAATTTTAGTTCCGCCCTTGTTTTCTCTTTTAGGCACACGTTTTTTATATTTGGGGGACAATAGGGGCCGCTCTTCAGGGAAAATGGAAAGGAAGTTTTACTTTAAGGTTCCATGAAAACCGCCGAAATGAACAAAACCCTGCGGATTTTTCAAAAATTAAAAAATTTTACCTTTTTCATGTTTTAAAATGTTTGAATTTTCTGCTTAAGCCGGTGCTAGGGGCGTGGACGGTAACTTGCACTTCCATACCGTCCATGAACAGGCCAATCAAACCGAAGCCTGCAACATTTTCAATTTTTTGTCGTGTTGGGCTTTCTTTTTAGGGATTCTGTATTTTTATCTATTCACTGCTTCCGAGGCATCTCCAACTATTCATATTTAAGTATATAAAAACAAAGCGACTTATTAATTATGTTAAGACATTTAAATTGAAATAAATGCGTGGAGTCAATTTTGAACTGCTTTTTTTTGTAAAATTGCCAACAATTAAAGGGACAGTTTTTGAATGAGTCTTCACACAATGATATTGGTGAAATTATTGTTTTCAAAATGCCAATTTAATGCCAATAATTTATCAAATATTGAAGACAACACAATTTAATACATTCAAGTATAATTTTATATTGACTAATGACCAATCAAACTTCTTGACTAAAATTACAACCAATACGAACATGTTGTTTCAATAAATGAGAAGAAATCGAAAAATGTGAAATACAATATTTGAACCCACATTGTGCGAGTTAGAGCCGAGCATATATTGGTCTGGAAAAGAAAGAGCTTAATTGATTTGTCATTACATTTTGACATGTAATCTTATAAACTAGGAACATTTTCAGGGAACAATTCAGTATATAACAGTATATTGACGTGTTAAAAGGGACTCCGCTGAGGTTTAAAAGCCTAAAACATAACATTTGAATTTCTTACATAAATGAGCTTGGGCACTGTAAACAAAATATATGCAAAGATAAGATATAAAATGTACTTTGAAATAAATTAAAAAATTGTATTTTTATCTTGTCTTAGCCCGATTTGAGTAAAAACTGTTTTAAAAAACCTTTTCATTTTTAAGGTCATATTTTTACAATATGAGTAATTATTCTTGAAACAAACAGTGCGTGAATGTATCTTGGAAATTTTGCACAAAGATTAGTGGTCTAAAAACCTACACTCGAACAAAAATATTTTCAGTCCTACCATGTCAAAAAAAACCTCAGTCGGGTTTTCTTTAAGCACAAAAAACTTGAAGTCATCTAAACTGGAAAAGTGCTTATTTATAATATAGATTTTTTTAATCGCTTAGACAAGTGGGAAGCAAACATACTTTGTATGCCTTAGTTCTTTTGCAGGTCAAAGCATTCAATATTCGAGTTTTATAACAAAGTACCGCTTTTGGTATTTGACTACTGAATGAAAAAATCAAAAATAAAATTGTGTATTAAAAAACAATTTAATACAAACGCATAAGCGTTAATTGATTCATAATGTTACTTCTATTTAGTAAGTCCTATACTTCCCGGCCAAGTGATAGGATTGTTTTGTAGTAATAATGTGATGTATAATTTATAAGGCTACACATTTAAAAACTGGGCTAATTAAGCTAATAATTTCCTCGAGTTATTGTGTGTCACGATGGACTCAAACGGGACACCGTAAAAGAAACAATTTTTTTGTGGGTTTAAAATTATACAACTTTTAACGAAATACATAATATGATTTCAATTGTAAAAAAACAACAACCACTTTTATAAGAAATAGCAGAGCCTTATGAGGAATATTATTTGTCAGCTTCTTTCAATAAATACGTGTATTTTTTTCATAATAAACAGTTATTTATTAGTAACGATATAACTTATAATTACTGTAATAAAGGAATTATTGCCAATAATTCAGTTTTCAAGAGGGTAAATTTTGTTTCTTTTATAACAAAACAACAACAAATAGGCCGTTGCTCTCTTCAAGCAAAATTAGTTTTTTTGTGGGAGGTTTATTCTTCCATTTTCTGTCGTAAAAATCATTTGTACATGTTAGACGATACTCCCATTGATAAAACGTCCAGCTGTGAAATTAATTGGTCTTGTCAGTTTTTACCGTACAATTTTACCGGACAATGGGACTTAATGAAGTATTTGTCTTACATAACCAAGTTTATTAAGGGACTAATACATTTAACACATTAGCATACAAATAATATATATCTTTAAGAAAAATGTTACTTAATTTTGCTTGACGTTGCGGTATAATCTTAATATATTGTTTTTCAAAGATGTTACGGGGCTCTAGATTTCCTCATGACAAAAAAAAAACAAACAGAAAAAAGTCAAAGAGAAAGTAAACGAAAAAGGGAACACCTAATCCCATGTGCTAATTTTCTTTCAAGCCTGGTATGAATGAATAATATTGAACAATCCTTGCCTGCAGCTGTTATATACACTTCGGTAGTGCAGTAACCAAGATCTTACATTTTTTATATTCTAAACAAGGCTGCTATGGCAAACATTACTATGTTAATGTCATGGCAGATTTCTAAATGAAACATAAATAATTTTGAAAACAATTTCAGGTGTTAAAGCAATTGTTTACTTTTTGGCATTCTGTTTATACAATTTAGATTGTATAATAGAAACATGTTGTATATAGATACGAGCAAAGTCTTATCGGTGCAATAAATTGTACTTTTAAAGCAGCGCGTCTACAGATTTCATGTTAATTTTTTCAAATTAAAAAAATTGGAAATGTATTTTAAAAGTAAAATAATGTTAGGTGAACAAATAAAGCTATTTACATATTGCATTCGCCACATACAAATACAACGAAAATTACCAAAAAAGTGGTTAACATATGCAAAAAACAGCCCTAACTGCGTTAGTAACGCAGTAGAAATATGTTGATAAAATGCTTGCAAATCAGTGTTAAAAGAAAAATCTCCGAAGCATTAATCACAACAACAAAACATAGGAATTGCAGACTCGGTTTGATTGAGTCTGTACATGAGAGATAATGAATGTAATGCAACATCCCTCACGCCCCCTATTACCGGCTTAGCGGTACTCAATTTTTCTCAACACTTAATAGTGCTGGCATCAATTGATCCCGAAGGACCAGTGTAAAATATATCAACACTGAAGTGAAGTACAGGGGCAACTTTTTACAGCTGCCACACAGCACTTGACACCTGCTGTTGTGAAGTATAAAAATCCGGAAACAAGTGATCCATCGGAAACATTAATCAACACAACAAAATACATTAAGAATTGCAGGCCTAGGTTTGATTGAGTCTGTACATGAGAGATAATGAAAAGGTAATGCAACATCCCTCCACGACCCCTTGCACCGGCGCTGAGCGGTTCTCAATTCTCAACACAATTCTGGCATCAATAATCCCCGAAGGACCAGAAAAAAAAAAACGCACATAATATGTAAAAATATAAATTGGATCTTGAATGTTAACCGTTCTTAAAAGTTTAGTACATTTTTTCTCAATATTGACTTCCTGCAAATCATTTTGTCTTCATCTGGAGGCGTGCAGCCTTAATGTGTTAATTTATTTTTATTTTACGTACGGTGTTAATTGCTCTTATTTTCAAAACATGTTGTACGGTAAAGTCATAATTTAAGTTATCAGACTCGCATTACCATTCACTATAGCCCTGGGGTCAAAATTGCCCCCACCCGGGAGTCAATTGATTTTCAATATATACGTATAGTAAAAAAAATTAAAAAAAATCTTATTGTCTGAAGTTACAAGGCTTAGAGCTTTAATATTTAGTTAAATGATATCATCTATAGGTACTCGCTACCAAAAGTTGTTCTTTTCCCTCTAGTGGTCGAATTAGCCCCCGCCACGGGGGGCCTATAGGTTATCCTTATATGTATATAGGTAGTAAAAACGGGTTAAAAAAATCATCTTCTCTAAATTAACAAAGGCTAGAGTTAAGATATTTTGCATGAAAAACATTGCGTGTAGTGAACCTCTAGCATGATTGTACAAAATTATTAGCTCTGGGTCAAAAATTGGCCCCAACCCCAGGGGTCATTGATTTTCACTATGTACATATAGTAAAAAAAAAAAAAAATATTTTTGTGTCTGAGGTACAAGGCATAGAGCTTTGATGTTTGCTATATACATATCATCTATAGGTCCTCTACCAAAGTTATTCAAATTTTTCCACTGGTGTCAAAATTGGCCCTGCCCGGGGGCATTGATTCGCAAATTATGTACACATAGTAAAAACAGAGAATAAAACAAATGTTTTCTGAATGGGAGAAAGCTACAGCTTAGACATTTTAACTTGAAATGTTGTTTGGTGGACCTGCGTATCCAAGATGTTTTAGAATCAAAACCCTTGGCGTCAAAAATTTTTTGCTTTTGTCCAGGGGGACAGTGACCTACTTTTCTTATCCTTTTGATGTTACAGCGAATGAAATATTGACCATGTGCCACAGTTTTAGTTGTAAAATTGAACTTTGATTATCAGGTGACCTAGATTTTTGATGATGTGACCTTCTTTCTTGTCCTTTGATGTACAGATATGAAATTTGAACCATGTGCACAGATTAAGAATTGTAAATTTAATTGTAAAGTGAACTTTGATATCAAGCTGACCTAGATTTTCACAAAGTGTCTTACTTGTTGTCCTTTGATGTAGGTCATGAAAAATTAGGCTGTGAGAAATATGACCTTCACCACTAAATTCACTAGACTCAAGTGCATTGATATATTCCCCATACTCTGATCTTTTATTGGGGATCAACAATAGATTTAACCACAAGCACTTATCTGATAATATGAATTAAATAGGTCAGGGATCTAGCATGATGACAATCTTCAATTGTATAGAAACAAAACAAAATCTGTTCCTACACTAATATTTAGTGTTTTCTTATTGCGGTGGCATAGCATTTTTCTCAAATGCAATCTTGTTTTGTCATGTTAACATAACTATATTCGATCTCAGTAAATTGGATTATATATTTTTATATATTTAAAAGTAATATTTCGTCAGCCGTAGGTACAATATCGATCTAAACTCCTATCAAATCGTACTCCAACTGATTGATAAAATCAAACTATAAACCAAAACGAAACAAAACAGAACAAAGCTTGTTCCATTGTTTTGAATGACATGATCTTGCAAAGGGCTTCAATAGCTTTTTTAAAACTAGCTTAACGTAAAGAAAGTTTTTCCTCAGTTCCATCAAAATAAAGTGATTGGCGTACTTAAAAAGAGTATAAAAATTGCACATTAATATTTTAAAAACATCGTTCAAAAGTGTGTACTTACATTTAAGGATGTTGTCTGACTTGTGTCATGTCGCATGAAAACTATTAGGTTTGTGAATGTTTAAAACATAACATTTTACTAAGTGAAACATG
>NW_026858438.1:0-16853 GCF_026571515.1 Ruditapes philippinarum | reverse complement strand
TTTTTGCCCCCAAAAAAAAGATTTTTATTTTTCCAAAATCAATTTTTTAGATACCCTATACATATTGGGTTTTTTCGAAGAAGCGCGTATAGGGGATTATGCCAAATTAATTTTAAATATACTTGGAAAAAACTATGATTTTGACGATATTTATTTAGATTATACTTCCGATAAATTTGAAAATAGAAAGGTTGTGAATTTTATTGAAGACAATAATATTTGTGCACAGTGTAAGAAGACCCCAGGGAGAGATCATGTCACTCTTACAGCTTGTACAAAATGTAAACTCTGGACATACTGTAGCGACATATGTAAGAATCGTAACCATAAGCGACACAAACCAGCTTGTGATTACCATTCTAAGTAAATGCTATACATGCGACGAGGTGGTGCAACATGCAACCAAGCAGTGATATCTGCTGCAGATTTGCAATATTTGCATACAAAAAATTCATATAACTGTCTTGTGAGGGTTAACTTTTGTGGTCGCATATTGTCCGTCGCCTGTTTTATGTGCATGCGTGCGTCAAAAATTACGTGTCGACTAGCAGTATTTCTGTTTGTTTGTTTGTTTGGTTTTTTTGTGTTTTTTTTTTATTTGGACCAAACCTGCATAATTTCTATCACGAGTAAATTTCCGTTTCTTTCTTTAAACGGCTAGCTCCCATTTGCAGAAAGAAGAAAGGGACTTATAGTAAATTACCTAATCTGCATGATATTTTTATATTTATTGGATTGGATTTCAATCAAACTTACACAGAATTTGTATTTCTAGTGCATTATGAAGTTATGATCCCTAACGATGGGTACTTGTTAGGTCTGCATGATAATTGCTATATTCTTTATTTTATTGTTTGTTTAGGCCATCAAAGCCCTTTTGCTAAAGTACGCTATTACAATTGATTTATTTGTTGTGAAGTCTCAAGTGCATATATATAACAATTAAACAGCCTACGTCCTTTGACATGTTATAAATCTTTATAACTAATAAATTATTGTCATATTTATTCTATTTTGCGATATTGTCAGATATTGTCAGAATATTAAAACTTTAGTTCATGCCGGATTTGTTTTATAAAAGAAGTGTTCAATTCAACACCGTATTGTATTTTCTATTGATTGATAAATACTTATCCATCTTTTTCTTTATCAAAGGCTTATTTTTTCAATTTAACTTAAACTTGATAAACTTTTTCAGTTGTTCATATTGTACTGTCTGCAATTTTTGAAATACTGTTGGTTTAAACAATATTTACAAAGTACATTTTGGGATTGGGCAGAAAGCTATAAAGCTTATGAAATACTGTTGAGTTTGTTAATGTCAAATGCAAATTATTATGCTTGCCATATTCTTACTAGTTTGACATATCCTAATGATTATACCTACATTTTCATTGAAGACTCGTTATTCTTTCTCATCCTTTTCCATCATGTCATCATATACAAATATTTTGTTTGTTGATTATTTGACTTGAGAATATATATATTATTGGGAATAAATATTTTTAAACTAATAAAGATATTTGCTCTTCGATCGGTATGTTTTCAAATGTCCTAAATAGTCCACTTTATTTATATATAGATGTTGCACACGAACTGCTGAATCTTGTGCAGTAGGAGCGGTAACACTTGCACTATCCACTTCCGTCCAAGATCAGGCTCAATTTAAAAAGCCGAAAATATTTTCAATTTAGACTTTTTTTCTATTTTATTCACGAATTTTGAATAAAGATATATTGATATAAATAAACACTCTAGTCACAACGAAATGTCGTCTGATAACGCATTAGAACGTTTTTGTTGTGCTAAAATTAAACTATATTTTATGGTGGCTGATTTAACACGCTTTTGTGTGCCGAATTGGCGCTAACGACAACACGCCAAAACGCCAAACGGCGCGTTGTCTTACTGTCATCTTGTCGTATTGATACTAGCGACAACACGTCAAAGCACCAAACACGTGTTGTCGCACTGTCGTCTTGTCGTCCTGTCTCTAGCGCGGCTCGCCAAACGACCCGTTGTCGTGCGTAGCGTGGTCTTGCGGTGCGTTGTCGGATGTCTTCCTATGGCTTGGCTTATAAGTCAGTCCTTCAATTTGAGCCGAGCGACAATGTGACATCCCGAAAACACGCCGCACCACAACGCGCCGTTTGGCGTGCCGCGCTAGAATCAGGACGACAAGACGACAGCGCGACAAAGCGCCGTTTGGCGCTTTGTCTTGTTGTCGCTATCAACAACGAGACGCACAAATGAATGATTTGTATCCAGTTTACAAAATACTTTTCTCATTTAATGTTTATAACTGTCATTTTGTTTGTTGTGACGGACATTGTAAAATTTCTATGCTTTTGATATTTAATATTCAAATCTTAAATCTCTACTGAGTGTTTAAACTATGGAACGATGGTCACGCTATGGTTCGACGAGAGAAATAGTCCTTTTCGGATCATTAGCTTCAGAATTTAGGTACAAGTGCATAAAACATTAGCATACATCACATTTACACTGGTACCCATTTTAAATTTCTTACCTTGTTCTCAGAAAGGTAGCATTTTATTTGGCTTTCTCAAGTTGTGGAGTGCACGGCTGACCATTCAATCGGAACCATTTTATGCGTGAGTAAACCTTGCTTCCAAGCCCTATATATTGTCTGAAAATAGTAACATATTCATTCATCGTTCATCATCTATTTGCTGATTTATGTATTTAAGCTTTATCACCATATAGCGGAACCGATCCACCCATTAAAACCGACATGTTTAAAATGATCTTCTATTGATATTATATGGCAAACTTAAATTAATAATCTGAATAAATTCATGTTCCACAAGCATCTATAATAATCATATATTCAGTCATAACTGTTAATGCGTGAATGGCATTGACGGCTCTACCTTAACTTTCAAAATGAAAATGCAGCATTACACTGTTGTTCAATAGATGATTTCATTGGGCCTTTCAATGCTATTAAATCACTCAAAAGCGGGACACAAAGCTTGATTTAAACCTTTTGTAAAAATATTAACAACAAGATGTTACATTTCAAATATCCACGACGTAATTATACCAAACTTTTAACCTTTGTGTCTTGTAATTTATTGTAAGAAAATACGTTTTTAATTATTTCCATTTACAAAAATGATTCTGTCGCAAGGTTACTTTTTACTCTAAGGTCACGACTAAAAATAAATAACAGTTCACTAGCGATAATAAATAATTATGATGTGTCAAAATAAGAATAAAATATTAACGAGTTAGAGGGACAAAATCCAGCTTCAATGGACAAACAAAAGATGGACCAGGCAGGGCACCAAACATTTTTTATCTCATACTTTATAGTGTAAGGATAGATGTAACAGTTTCCGTTTCTTTGTATCACTGACCAAGTCTTTTAATCTAAGACAAGCCAATGTCTGTCCTATTTTAGATTTCCCTTTAACTTGACGCGATATCTTATTTCTGATCTTAAGTGACCCTATTTTTACAGACACTCTGAAAGTGTCCGATATAATTTATGGTAAGTGCTAACAAGATTTTGTACTTTGAGCTAGTAAAAACATTTTTTCAATGTGGCCAGTCTTCCTTCTCCCCTTTAATTTGAGCTTGCGACCAAGTGTTTAACTGTTAAGTTATGGTTTCACTTAAGAGATTTTTATTGAGCGGATTTGTGATTATTGGTTAAAAATTACTGCAGTTCAGTTTTATTGCGTTCCTTATACTTGCTGCAGTATTGTGCTTGCTACGCTCTTTAGCCTTGCTGCAGTATAAAATTTGATGCACTTTTGAATTTGCTGCGCTCCTTGGACGTCCTGTGCTGATTAGACTTGCTGTGCTGCCTGGACTTGCCGCACAAGTTCGGCTTTACCTTGTTGATTTTTATTTTAATCTTTTTTGGTGGGCTCCTTAGACTTGCTGAACTCTTTAGACTTGCCTCTTTAGACTTAATTTTGCTCCTTCGTGTAAAGCGGATATCTCTAAGTTTTGCTTCTTACCTGGGAAGCGGACCTCTCTAAGACTGGCTTTACTTTTCACTAGAATACATACCGTTTTCTAGGCTTGCCGCTTTATTTATATCCCTCACTTGACCTGTGAGTTGCTCTCAAAAAGGAGACTGTCTAAAAAATAGCTTTCTGACACTATTGACATTTCCAATTTTATTCATTTAAAAAAAACAACAAACAAACACGATCAATCCAAATCAAAACAATGAATTTTAAAGTGCTTACAAAATATTTCCTGAGAATTGACTGCTCAAAAGACCTTTTGGTAAATAATTAAAAATAGAACCATGCATATCATTACTGACCACATCTTATCTCGTGGGGCCGACGTCTGTCGTGCTACGAGTAATAGCAAAAGGTCATATATCATTCTCTCTGAAAGGAGTCTACATATTCTCAAAGATTGCCATGTCTTTGGATTTTACTCAGCTAAAAATGTCCGTATATGCTTATAAGCTTTTAGCAAGTTATTTAGTTGTTTATTTGAATAACTTAGCCATTTCTGCAGACAAAACACTTCTGATCCATATATATCTGACAATAAAAATCTTGGACAAATGATTCCAATATTTCCAAACATACAGGTATTTAGATAATTTTCTTTTTTGTTCTTTTGTTGTTGTTGTGGTGTTTTTTTGGACTGATGAGTCTATTAAACTGGATGAAACTCTCAGAAAAGGTTTATTATAAACAGGCCATTTTAGCATACAAGTCGTTCAACATTTTCTCTCTGATCATATGTAAACTCTTTTTACAAATGCAGAAAACAAGTCACTACGATCATATATTAAACAAAGGTATCTTTTAGCCCCCACATCTGGAATTGAATTCTATAGAAAACCTCTATCATATTCAGGCTTAAAACTACTGAAAGGTCAGTCTCATGTACCAGTTTCTTTCCATATGAGCTAATGAAATTATATGAATGTGTACCTGTACTTGAACATGTGCAGCCAGTTTTGTTATGAGAAACATACAAGTGTTGGCAAGCAAGCAGCAGAGTGCAAGGAATATACGTTACACGGCTTATTTGATGAAGGAAAAAATGATGAATTACATGCAACATAAAGAAAATTCTTATTGTATTGAGATTTTTGTTTCAAAAATTATCATTTTTTCCTCTAAAAATAACACACTCAAATTGGTAGGAAAAACACGGCGTTCCCTCTAAACTTTTTTATTTATTTCGTAATCAATTTTGATAATTTTGGATTGAAATAAAAGTGTGCTTCATACGATTTATGATATATAATTATAAAATGCCTAAAATAGAAATGAATTAAATCAAAATGAATTAATTTTTCGTTTTTAAGTTTATCATGTTACTATCTGTAAAATAGAGAAAATAAAAATCCTTAAAGAACGCTCAAAACAATAAAATTCAGAATGTTGCAGGCTCAGTTTGATTGAGCCTGTTCATGGACGGTAATGGAAAGTGCAAGTTAGGTTCCACGCCCCTTAGCACCGGCTTAAGCAAAATTCAACATTTAACATGAACTGGTCAATTTTGAATTTTGAAACATCCGCAGATGTGTTAATATGGCCATTATCATGGAACCTTCAATGTGACACGTAAGTGCCATTCCATGAAAAACGGCATATGGTCCCCAACTAAAAAAAACAAAACACACTCTGAAATTCAGGAAGGGAAACATGGCGCCCCCTACTTACTTCTTTTATTTCTTGGTAAATTTTGATAATTTCAGACTTAAGTAAAAGAATCCTTCATGAACTTTCTAGTGATGCCATAAAAATGAAAATTAATTACGTAGAAGTATTAAAAATTTTGCTTAAAACTTATCGTTGTTTATTTTTTCTCTTTAAACCACACTCATGTATTCGGCAAGAAAATCACGTCGCTTTCTTTAGATACTTTATTCAAAAAAGAAAATGATATTGAATGAAAGTTAATACCAAAAGTTTTGAACAAGTATATTAAAAATCTGGAAACAAGTGTCCCCTCGGAAGCATTAATCACAACAAAATTACATAAGAATTGCAGACTCGGTTTGATTGAGTCTGTACATGAGGGATAATGAATTAAGTGCAACACCCCTTACGCCCCCCCCCCCCCCTAGCACAGGCTTGAGCGATACTCAATTCTCAACACTTAATAGTGCTGGCATCAATGATCCCAAATGACCAGAAAATATAACAACACTGAAGTGAAGTACGAGACAACTTTTTACAGCTGCCACACGGCACTTGACACCTGCTGTTGTGAAGTATAAAAATCTAGAAACAAAGTGATCTTTCGGAAGCATTAATCACAACAAAATTACAGAAGAATAACAGACTCGATTTGATTGAGTCTGTACATGAGGGATAATGAATTAAGTGCAACGTCCCTCACGGCCCCTAGCACCGGCTTGAGCGATACTCAATTCTCAACACTTAATAGTGCTGGCATCAATGTTCCCGAAGGACCAGAAAAATATAACAACACTGAAGTGAAGTACAAAAGGCCTGCTAAACATTGAGCATTACTGTTACGCAAGTAAAAATAGATAGTAATGAATATTTTGAAGTGAACTGAACTGTGGAGGGTATTAATGGAAATTTCTGGGGGATAATGCTGTTTCTTCAATTTGAAGATCAAAATAAAATCTTTTTATATTAATATTTATAAGAAGTTCATGAATGTAGGAGCACATTTAGCACGAATCTCCATGTGTCCATCTTAAACGATTTTTTGTGCTCATGTTGAATTTTTCAAGTGTTGTACGAGTAAATCTTTTGTCGACATTTGTCGCATCTATTTTTTTTTCTTCTATATATATGATGCACATTTATATCTATGACGAAGCAGGGGTATATTCAGCCGATACTTTAGTAACATAAATCGGTCAATAGATACAGCAGTGGACTCCTAAACATTGGGTCACATATTCTAATTCTGGAAAAGTAATTGGGTCACGACACCCAAATCCCGCTCTAGAGATACTGAACATTTATTCTGGGAATGTCCGTATAAAAACACTTTAGGAAAGAAGTGTTTAAATATATAAATAGCAAGAACGATATATTGACAAACATTTGTTTCATGATAATAAATTAAACAACTGTACTGTATACATTTATTCGCAAAATACAACATATACAAATGTTAATCAATTTTTTAAAATTTTCAAGATCACTTATTGAACTTAAACAAATAATAGCGTTAAAATGACAACATGGAAACATTCCCGAATAATGACTAATTTACACTTGTGCTAGCAATCGGAATCCCAACCATTTATCCATTTTTTTCCAACCTTTCAGTTTCATCCAATAATAAGGAGATAATCATTTAGTATATGACCATAACCCCATGCTATAATCATGAGTTATTGTTAATAAATGTGTAAGCAAAAGTTATTTTGTAAGGTTAGTTAAGGATGATTACCTGACCTACACTCATCGTTTGGACGGGGAGAATAAATTAAATGGGACCAAGAAAATATGTTTTAAAACTTCATTAAGGACATTCATTTTTGTTACAGAAATTGTACACTATATATTAGCCTGTATTCCAGTCTGTCAAATAGCCTCCCCAATATTAATAACCATCCGTCAAATCTTACTGCCGCGGTAATCAGGCCAAAAAATAGTACCTTGATTTTTTCTAAGCTGACTCATCACTCATCACAGACATTTACAATATTAAAATATTTTCATTCTTTTATTTCATATCTGCAATTTGTAAAGATAATTATTCTCTGAAAAATTCTTGATATTTGTTTGTTATTTTTTCAAAATCACTACTCCGTGACGTCATACTGCCGCGGTAATCAGGTTTAGGCATACGTATGTTGCTAATAAATAGTACTGGTATGAAAACCCTTCTATATAATAACTTTATCAATATTTTTCAAACAAAAAGCATAAATGAAAATTTATAGGTAAATGCTTTAATAAGGTGGCAAATATTCTTTATTATTTTTGATAACAATTTTCCAATTACTACGCAGCGACCAACTGTTTATGACGGGTCATTAACTAGAACGTTGTAACACCGTAGTCTCAATATCATGCATGTTCTTTTGTTGTTATAAACCATTCATAGTCCTTAATATTTTTTTAAAGACAAATAATGGTAAACTGTCGCTTACATCAGAGACATGGATCATGCTTGCGTGATAACTATTATAAAGGAAAACTAACTTATTAGTACACCTTAGGAGGCTGTACGCGGAAAACGCTCATAAACCGCTATATCATATAGCTGTTAGTAAATATTTTGCATACATTTAACTAAAAAATTCACTAATGGTGATGAACATATAGTTTGAAAACATTATATTCTTAAACCATGTATCGCCGAAAAAAAAACTATTTAACTACAAAATCCGTAAGGACCCTCAGACAAAATTTCACCACAAGATTACATTTAATATTAGCAAAATAAAAAAAGCAATACTTATATTTTCATCTTACATAATTCATTAATCAAACTTTTAACATAAAAGTATCTTTTAAAAATATGTCTGGCAATTGACAGATCCCTACTCTGATCTTTTATTTGTAAAGGAATAAATTTAAACATGTGCTCTTTTGTTTAGGAATATTTTGTAGTGAAAGTCTTAGTTTAAACATAGTTTATTTCAAACAATGATACAAGTACATCATGTTGTTAATTCATTTACAATAATTAGATACACGAATGAAAAAGGATTAGAGCCGAAAGCTATAGAGCTTATAAAGGTCTTCTCCTAATGAAAGTCTTAATTAATATATCCACTAATCTCATAATTAGAATTAGACAGGTCAGGGATTTATACAACCAGTTGTTTAGTTATCTACGCTCATTTTAATCCCAATAGAAACATTCAAATATTTGGGGTAAAAAACATGACCAAAGTACCTAGTAGTCGTTTACCCGGTGGTGATCCCATTAAACTGATTATAGATTCGAATAGAAAACACAAATAGAAACATGTGTTTCGGTACAACAAAAATCGGAAGTAAAGCGAACAGTTAAATGACAGAAATATGTGGTCAAATATGTTTTAACAAGGAAATAATTATTTCAGAGAAAGACGCAAAGATCAGTCTTCAATCAAATGAATGACCCTGTATTGTGTAATTAGAAAGTTCAATTCTAGGGCAACGAATCATAATTTGATAGTCCATGTGTAATAAAATTTTCATTACAGATTATGAGATACATAAAGATATTAAAGAATAAGAAGCTTTAAAAACAAAAAACAAAAAAACGCATATATATACGAATGACTTACAGTCGAGCATCGGAAATTCATCAACATATCTTACGAAATTTTAATTTGAAAACGATATTTTCGCGCGCTGAAGTGATTACTGTTTATTTGTATAAATCAAATAAAAAGAACTTATATATTTGTGTTCTAAAAATAATTGGCGGCATTAGACGAATTTCGTTTTCATTTTACAACACTTGAAAAATTACTACAGAAAATATGTTGTTTTTTTTTTTTGTTTTTTTTTCAACAAAAGTGTGTGTGTTTTAAGTTCATTTATTCTCGGCGCCGGAATAACCATATGTTCGAGATTATAGCATCGGGGACGTCTTTTTCAAGCAGAATCTTCCTGGTAGCCCATTCGTCGTTTGTTAGTGGTAAAGGAGACGACAGTACTGTCAATGCATCAACTTCCTGACTGACGACAACAAAAACGGCATTCATTAGCGCCAAACCTCCAGAGTAAGTTACGACAGGTCAACCAATCACCTCTGGTACTTGAGATGACTTGACCTGCCATGTGCCTTCTCCGCGACGTGCATACCTCTGGAGGGATTTGGAGAAGTTTCAACAAAAACCTCCAAAACACGCTATTAATAACACCATTCATAGCACTGACGCTTCGATGTTCTCATCTATTTGCGGGAAATGGTCGACAAGGAAAACCCTACGTAATAACCGCACACCCTGTTAATAACAGATTTTCCGCAGTATATATTTCAAGCTAGTGAGGTTTAAAATCTATCGATTAACTACCATAAGTTGGTTGAGTGTTGGCAGTAAAAAAAGAAGATATAACTTCCTGATATATTTTCACTTAGGTTGATTCAATTTTGAATAAGCTTTGCAGATATGTATTTTTTCAAGAAATATTTAGCTTTAATATTATCCGAAGCCATCAAAGTCAGCGACGAGTAATGAAATGGGAATGATTTTCTGAAACGTGATTTTATTCGAGATTTGCTTCGGGAGCAGACAACTTTCTGTCCGTAGAGCATGAATATTAATACTCATCACAAGACAGTGTCTTATTGATCTCAATTATGGTGCATGTAAATATGTATAATTTTCATGTTCAATTAAAATGTTGCTTAACTTGCAGTTGTTTTTATCATTCAATGATATTAAAATGACATAAAGATTTTATGATGAACAGTCCTAGACTATTTTGATAAGGAACCGTCAGTTGCAAAATGGTATTATGATCTTATAATGAACAGTCGTCATACCTGCTGGTATGTCATTTATAAATTTCAAAATTTGCATGATTAACAGTCCGAATGTAGACCTCAATGAAATGTTCTGGAATATTAACAAACTGAATAGTCAACCATATTAACCATATATATGAATGGTTGAACGATAAATGGCGCAATGTGCATATCTTCTTATTTAACAGCACATTTTAAGCAAAAAGAAAAGAAACTATAAGTCTGAAACATTCTGTCATAGCCTCCCCATCAGTACATTCAGTGCTTTGGTTTTATATGCTTCTGTTCGGCAAATCGATATTATCAGAAACACAAATAAGTATGAAATAATGATATGAATATGCAAAAATATCAAAGCCTGAATCCCCGGCTAACCATATATATGACAAGTTCACAAAAATATTCACAAAAATGATAAAAAATCTCTCAAAGTGATCCTTTGTTTATATATCTTTTAAATAACAAGAACTTCATTAAATACCATTTCTTTTTATAACATTTCTATAACCGTAAATTTTACGCCGCTGCAAGGCCACCAACTTCACAAAAAATGATAAAATAAAATGGTTTTCTTGTTCTATGTTACAAGAATTGTCTTAAAAACTTCATTTAATACAGTTTTTTTTGTTTATGTAACATTTCTACAACATTTAAACTCTTAAGAACTCCATAAAGTCTCGTTTTTATCAAAATTATAACATATTTACAACTAAAATTTCCAACTGCCAGGTCGCTAGAGAAATTGTTTTTTAATGTGATGTTTTTCTTTTATATAGCTGTTAAATGATAAGATATGTCTTTAAAAGTTAGTTAAGTGTCGTTTTCCAATTCTTTTCCAAACTTTTACAACATCAAATTTCAGACCGCTCGCTGGGTTGCAAGCGGTCGCTGGGTCGCCAGGCTGCCAACTTCACAAAAATTATTAATTAAAAAAGTTTTCTCAAAATGATTTTGTTCTTTTTATGTATCCTTTAAATAACAAGAATTGTCTTTAGAACTTCGTTAAATGGCCTGTTTTATTGTTGAACTAACATTTCTACAACATTAAAATTTTTGGCACTTCACAAAAATGATAGAATAAATAAATCTCTCAAAGCGCTTTTTTTTCTTTTTATATACCTTTAAATATCAAAAATAGTCTTAAGAACTTCATTATGTCCCGTTTTTATCATATTTATAACATTTCAACAACTATTTCGGGCTTTTTTAAGAAAAAAAAATCTCAAAGTGATTGTTTTCTTTATATATCCTTTACATAACTTAAGATAACAAGGATTGTCCTTAGAATCATTAATTGCCGTTTTTATTTTTTATAACATAACAACAAATTAAAAATTAGGGCCGTCAGGCCGTAAGGCTGCCAACTTCACGCCGCTGGGCCACTAGGCCGCCAACTTCACACATCTTAATCTTTGATAAATGTTCGGTAAATTTCGTTAGATGTTCGAAGTAAGATGCAATTTAAATATTATTTGTGTTTATGGAATTGTTTGCTGACCGTTATTGCGCAATAGGGTAAACTACGGGTTCATAATTTCTGAATGTCCTACATAATCTACGTGGTATTTTCAGCATTATTGAAGCTATGTTTTTTTTTTGAATGTTGTTTTATATATTTTCTGTATTTCCTTTGGTAAAGTCTTTTTTCTTTTAAAGTAGCATGAATATTTAAATTCAGTCGAATAAATGTCATCTCAGTGCCGTAAAAAACATTTATAAAACAACGAGGGTAAAAACTAGCACTGATCCTAAAGTGCAGCAAAAACTTTTCAGTGAGTCTTACCTATTCTGGCAATCTTTTAATAATTGCAGGTTGTGTATTGTTACAAATATTTAAGTGGATGTGAGGAGGAAATTCTGAAAATCTATGACTTCTTTCATGGGTTAAAAAGTAAATAGCTAATTAAGGTATGAAATTTCTTTTTTTTTTTGTAAGGATATCGTCATTTGATGGTTATTCTATATACAGACTGAACGAGTGACTGAACAAATTTCATTATTTAATCTAAAATAGCTGCAATCTCATTGTCCAAACAGAAGTCAAAAAACAAATCATATAATCATATTCACTGGTTGTTGTATCATATTTACTGTCTGAATTGGATTTTTTCCCTATACAAAATACAAACAGCCTTGTATTCAATGACCATAAACCATAGACTATTAAAATTATTACATTGTTCATTGTTTTCTTTATGGTACATTTTTCGATTCAAATCTATTTACTCCACAATAATAAGTAAAAGTTACACAACAATAATTAGTACATTGAAGATTGTTTTTTCAATAGAAGGCTTTAATTTTATGTTTAGGAAATAGTATATCCGAAACTGTGATTTTATCGCTCAATAACATTACTGTTTGGAGTTCGGATGCGATGAATTATATCACGAGGGCGTAGCCTGAGTAATATAATGATGTGCATCCGAACGGCAAAAAGATGTTATCCAGCTATAAAATCACCGATTTGGATATATTATTTCGATTCTAACACGACATAAACAAATAAATGCTGCCAAACCTCCTATTAAGCAAAATTGCGCCTGATTTGTTTCCGTACTTATTGTCATCGCGTCGGATTTTATAGTGGTTACATCACATGTATAATGATTACATTTCTAAATATAGAACGTCAAACAGTGACTCTATTGCATAACAAGTACAAATGTTGCTGCAATGCAGCAATTGAGAAGCTCCGTGCAAAAAATACGCTCTTTACAGATACCTTACCAAATTATTCCTACGCACAGGTCATGTTATATTCAGATTAAGTACTATTTTAGATTTTTTCAGAATGTTTTGTAAACCATTTTTTGCATAATTATACATATCTTATGCAATGTCCATAATTAAAAAGAGGGGAAAAATATTTAATATAAAAAAATGCTTTCACTGATGCCTACCTGGTAAGGAAAGTAATTCCATTAAATACAAACAAGACTTACAAGACTTGTAAATGTTATGTGACATGACTGTACTGTGTTCTGTTTCAGTAACAGAAGATAGATGATAGAAATATCAAAGTCTGTTATAATTGTAACAAATATACAAATAGTAACAAAAGGGACTAATATTATAATATAGTAATATTACATGCATATTTTTCATGTCAAATTTAAAAAAAAATGTTTCTTTCAATACTGAAAGTAGAACACACTCTGGAATGAAAAATGGGATGAATTTCCAAAAGACCAAATTCAGGATTTTTTTGTTTGTTATACACGCGTTACATGGTGATACAGTATTTATCAATATAATAGAAGACTGTTACCTGAAGTTTAGGTAGGTATGAGGAAATTCACTAATACCATATTCGTGCGAGACAAAGATATGAAAGCTATTTGACATTGGTAATATGTAAAAAAACTATTGTTAATTAATTTTTAGGGAGATCAATATGTATTTTTTGTTGAATTGCTTAATAACCATTCATAAAAAACATTACACTTCATGTTCAAACTGCAGATCAAAGTTTCTGTTGTTGTCATGATATCTATCTATAGCCTATGCTTAAGGTGATTCCGCTTTGTCAGCCATGTTTGTTTTAACTAAAGTCTGTCCAAAGTGAAAGTAGGCCAAAATTCATATAACAACAAAGCTCTTATTGTAAATGATGAACCATTACACTTCCAGGTTTATATTTTAAGGACAATTATAAACAAAAATAAAAATGATAACAATAAGAATATTTACCCTGAATGTGCTACATTTCTGAAGACCAAATACATTCTGTTGCAAAGTTTTATGCACATTTCAGTAATGGCAAAATCCTTTTAAAAGTCTGTTTTAGTGCCAACAAAAGCTATTTTTTTGCAGCAAATACAAAAATCTTTCAAAACTTAACTCCAAATAAATCAGTATCTCATTGTCTTCTAAGCACATGGCCTCCATTATTTTTTGTAAAAAAGTAGTGCAAGAAAACAATCATCATTTATAGCCTTATGAACTACAATTAAAATGAAAACACAATCAAACTTTAAAATCTAAATGTGTCTGTTTGTCATCTACACAAGAAATAGGTAAATGATGTTTATTTCCATGGTACTACTCTTTTACACATGTCATGGAGGCCATGTTTTTCAAGGTCAGATAAACTACTTTCCTAAGATTTATGTTTTTTAAAGTTTTTTGTATTTTCTGCAAAAAATAGCATTTGTTTGCACTAAAATAGACTTAAAACTGGATTTTGCCATTCATTCATAAAGACTTTCAACAAAATGTTTTTAGTCTTCAGAAATGTAGCCCATTCAAGGTAAATTTCTTATTGTTATCATTTTTATTTTTGTTTAAACATAGAATTGGAAGTGTACTTGGAAATGGCTCATCATATAACAATGTGAGCTTTGTTGTTATATAAATTTTGGCCTACTTTCACTTTGCACGGACTTTGTGAAAACAAACATGGCTGACAAAGCGGTATCACCTTAATGAGGGTCCATCCGCTCGTAAGGCTACAAAATGCAGCTTTCGCTATCGAGTACGGACCCCCGAACATGTCACCAGTCATACCAATATCATAAAGTGGTATGTTGTCCCAATAACGCTTATGAAATGTAACTTTATATACTAAAGTTTAATTCTTTCAAAACAACCAATATATCAACATGTTATTATCTAACATTTAATTTCATAAATATAAATTAAAAATAATTATCAAAAGCAAAATTGTTAACATCTTTTGCCTGAAATCTTCTTTATATTGACAAATTCAATCACTAATAGTATACTTGATATGCTGTGTGTAAATGTATTTCAAAATGTAACAAATTGTAATTTCATGTACTACTAAACAAGGGAAATAACAAAATCAAAACATTTTTAGCTATTTATAGCTTTCGAATTTATGTAACAGCAGAACTGCTTTCCGGTTCTCATTCATTAATATGAGATGCTGCGAATCAACGACGGGAAAACCAGTATAGAAATCGAAAGGAGTTCTTGAATGCGGATTTACTTTTAGCTGTTAATCGAAAGATTTATTGCTCAAATCCGGGCCCATGGACAAAAAAAAGTAAACACAAATAGCTCCACGCCTGTGGGCGCGGAGCAATAACACACACTTTCGGTTCTTCTATGTTCAATAGGGAAAACTGAGGGTCGTGTTAGAATAAACAATTATTGACTAATGACCGTTAAATATGATGTGGTATTCATTGGCAAAATATCATATTGACCTCGACTGTCGCCTAGTTTGTTTTTTCGGCGTAGCTGTATTAAAATGGATTTTGACCTAGATTTGTAACAAATGAAATTGTTAGTTACAAAATCTTCAGCTAAAAGAGGGTGTTTTTCATTGGTGGAAAGACTGGCTGTTATGAAATTTAAGGACAAATTCGTAATCTTTAGTTTACTTGTCTCTAAGAATAAAGTTGTATTAAAAATATTTATACAATCGTAAACTAAATATCACAACGTTATGATCAAAACAAAGATATATCAAAATACAAAAATATACAGTACGTATGATTTCATGTACAATTTATTTTGTTGATAATATTAACAACAAACCCAACTTTTTGTTTTTCAGCCTTTACTTAAACAATTGATTACTACTCACTCGTACTTTATTTGCCGTAGCTTTACTGTTTTCTATGAAAATGAACGATATTTTTGATCAACAAAAAGATTCTCCAGAGCTGATATGAATTGCGAAAATTAATATATTTAAAATGCAACATTATCATAAAGAATCGCAAAACTTTAAGTATTATTTTTTGTGCGTAATAATAACAAATTAATTTATTCATAGTTATTCGGCGTTTGTTTACACCGGTAGGTAAATTTACCGAAATACACCCCAATTGACTACCTCAATCTGAAACTGTTTCACTTGATAACAAGAAAAGCATTGATGCAAAGCATCAAAGGGCGACGCCAAAAGAATTTGATCCAGATTTGCACCTAAATACTTAACAAAAGATGTGTACTTTATAGCAGTACCATTACATGTGACCTGGAGGCTAGGGCCAGGTTAAGTTGAAACTTAAACCAAAAAAGAATAGACTCTGTCTTGCCAAGATGCAAAGGCAATTTATAGTCAATTAAGCAATCTTATAAGACTCATGTTATAAGAAAGAATTTCTTGAGATTTATTTTACGAGACACAAGGATTCCTGAGTCATCAGCATATAATCACTGGCACGAGTATCGGACCTGGGAAGAAAAAATATGACCAGATGACCAGATTGATAAAAAAAACTGTGTTTATAAAAACCAAAACAAAAAATGTAAATAATGATCCCCTTTAAAAATATACTATCAACTTGAAGTATATTTTTAAAGGGGGTCATTATTAACATTTTATTTTGGTTGTTGACACTTTTAAGATGAACACAGGTTTTTATCAATCTGGCCATATTTTTTCATCAAGGTCTGATACTCGTGCCTGTGCATTATAATAAAAGCTTATTGCTTAGGGTTGAAGACATGTAATTGACATT